>NW_010308819.1:41322-68282 GCF_000700745.2 Antrostomus carolinensis
TGGACACTAGGGAGACAGCCCTCTCCAGGGGCGCAGAAGTGGTAGCTGCCTTGTTGATGAGGTATTTGGCACAGCTGTGCCTCTCCGACAGCAGGGGATTCCCTGCCGGCACAACCAGGAGGACCCGGGCAGTCCGTGAGGACCTATGCTGCTGGGCTTCTCCTTGCCAGTAATGTTCCCACCACTCCTGTGCTCCTCTAGAAATGCCATTGCCAGTTTGAACCCTTGGACAGATTGGAAGGGGACATTTTTCATCATGGTGGTTGGTGTTCACACCTGGAAGTTTGGTTTCAAAGTGCTGCACCACAGAGGCCCCTGTCTGAGAGAGGAGAGCATCTCAGGCAGGTTTGGCAGCTCTGTTTCAAACATTTGTGTTGTTCCTACCACTCAGCAATAATAATGCAAGCAGGTGGGAGGCCCTGTATTGGTGGGTTCATGCAAATATATGCGAATCAAAACTTTAAAATACAGTCTGAGGGTTAGGAAGGTCTTCCTGCCAGGAAAACAAAGTTCCTTCCAGGAGGAATGAAGCTCTGTAGAAAGTGAGGTATCTGAAGAAAGAATAAAGCAGGTAAAAACATGATCAAAAAAAGAACCCTGAAGTAGGGGAGTTATGGTCTATTTTCCTTCCTGTGGTGGCAGGTATGGAAAAAACAGAGATAGGAATGGCATATTGCAGCCACTGTGCATGCTGCATGGAGCAACATCTGGAGTAAAGAGAGCCAAACAGGCAGGTCTGCCAGCACCACTGCCACAGGACAGCTCTGGACAGGTCTAGTTTGCTACCACTTGTGTAACCAGAACCTTACAGGACATTCCATGAAGTAGTTTCTGTTTTGTCTCAAAATTCTAAACAGATGCTGGAATGATTTTTTTATTTTTACATAATTTTGGCTGAGCTTTCATCCAGCCTGGAAACAGAGAGTTATTTGGATACTCTTCCCCCTCCCAAAAGGAGCAGAAAATGTCAGTGACAACAGCAACAAAGTCAAGGAAGTGCTAAAACTCCCTTCCCCTTTATGCCCTTCACTTGATTCCTTGTGCTCCAAGAAGCCCCAGTGAAAATGCATTTACATGGCTTATCTGCCTATCACTACTACTGGATCACCTTCCTCATGGTCTTCACAGGGCTGTCATGAAAGGGTACAACACTTCAACAGCACCCTTCGCTTCCTCCCACGATGAGCCAGTGGAACACTAATGTGATGGCCATCTTGCTTGTGACGGCTCTTGTCTAACCCCACTTAGGAGAAGTTTTACATATGTACATGATTAATTTCCCACTTATGTGATATATTATTGTTATTCAGGAAATGACCAAGGACACAAAATCTGAAAGTAAATATAATTCTACTGTGCAAGTGCTATAATTTTATACTGTGGAGCTACTTTTAAAAATATGATTGGAGTATTATGTTTCTGTGTTATTTTCTTACTGGAACACAATAAATTCTTGTCAAACCTGCTAAAATTGGAGGATTTTATTCAGCTAAAGCTTAAATCAGTCTGACTTATGCAAAATTTAAGAGGCATAAGAAAGGTGCCCTTTGCCGTATCTCACTGGTACCTCATATACCTCGAGATCAATGTGCCTTTCAGTATTTATCACAATGGGCTTTATTCTAAATTCCCACAGGTAGAACAGTCAGTAGGAGTCAGAACAGGCACAGTATTATTCTATGTAACTTCAGCTTGGAAAAGGAAGTTAGAGAAGATTTGTCCATTACCATTTTAAGATGCACAATTTGGGCTATTTTTGGTTCTAAGCATTTCTATGCTCAGGCACTTGTCTTCCCTTTGCCATTAGTCTTTACTTTGCTTGATCAGGCGACATGTCATTTGGTACCTTCCTGTCGCTTTCTTGGCCTCACAAGTTTTGATGGGCTTTTATGGCTGGAAAGGTCTCATCATGCCTTCAAAATGTGAAATCCACATCTGCTAACTATGGGCGGAGAGAGGTCCAGACAAAATGGATAGCTGTAATTGCATGGAGAAGCTTTATGCCTCCAAATCACCACTGAATGACCCTGTGATGTGTATTGTGCACAGCTGGCACCTGGCATTTGAATTAACTGGGTAAGGAACAATCTGTCATTCATGCAAATGATGAAATGGTGTAATGTAAAAAACTGGATTGCAATTAAAACATAAGGTTCATTTTTACCACAAATATTTCTTTTACTTCATCTGGAAACTCTACTTATTGTCTTTCTTTAAAAAAAAATAAAACAAGAAAAAATTGAAGGCTCGTTATTCTCTGTCTGCTTTCTGTATGCTTTACAGTTTCTGAAGGATTTTTCCAAGGATGATGAGGGACAAGATCCTTGTTAAAGCACACTTTGAATCTCATCCAATAAAGATGACAATAAATCTTCAAACCATTTCTGACCATATGTCACAACTCCTGAAGGCAAATGAAGGCTTTTACAGCTTTTAAATAATCTTTGGCTATGACAGCTGTTAAGACACTTATCCTCCTCCCCCCTCTTTCCTTTCTCACGAATGGGAGGGAAAGGTTGTGCTTTCATTACCCTGCTTCCAGCATCATACATCATGACCTGGGTTACTGTAAACTAAACATTAAAAACAACATGAAAGGTCTACTTAATGTGTGCAAATTAAGAAACCTGTTATCCATACAGCTCACTTAATTTTCAAAATAAAGAAACTGACTTACATTCCTAAACTATGCTAGTGTTCAAGGGCAAATGGTATTTACCTTGGGCTTTCTAGTGCTAAATCAGCTCCAGACACAGAGAAATAAATAATTCTGTAAACCTCTGTACGGAACGCTTGCAAGGGCTGAATTCTATAAATCACTATATTTACCATACTTAATAGTATGATTTTTGCATCTGTTTTCTCCTGTTGAAAGGCTCAGATTAGTACATTAGAGTGTAAAACAAGATACGAATTTTAAGAAAACAGTAGTGCTTGCCACTTCAGTGGGGCATTTGGCTCCTTACAGAGAATCTTGTGAGCTATGCAGACCAGTCTAACAAACCTGGGAGAGGGCTGCACTGAAAGAGAATGCACAGAGGATTTATCCATAGTCACTTTTTTTTATATATTTCATAAGTTTTGAGATAGAAGCAAAAAATATGTACTACATTTTAAAATATTTGGTATGGAAAACAATATATACAAGCACCCCTGACAATATTGGCCAGTCTTCAGTTATTGGAAATGGGTGATTTCTAGAAGCTGAGGACTACATCAGTAGAGAAATGCTATGTTTACTGTATTTTACTTACCTAGAAACCATACAGGGAATCCAAATACAAAGCATATCCCATGTTCAACCATATAACTTAGTTTTTATATTTCTTGCAGAGTTCTTTGTTTACAAATCAGCTCACCAATTTCATATACAGAGACACACACTCTTCCTCAATATGGCTAATAGTACACGCGACAGCCAGGAGTAAGGAAGCTAATTATAATGTTCTAAATATTCTTTATCACATTTATCTGTCTCAAAAATCAGCTTAAAAAACAAACAAACAAAACAAAACCCAGCTTTTGTTATATTTTGACCCCCAGGCATATTTTTATTATAATCTAACAACTATCTAAAATTTACTGTGATGAATGGATGCATAAGTCAATGGGTTTCAATACTCCCTGTGTATTCAGAAGACAAAGTTCCACAGGCATGAAATGTTGGAGATTCAGATCCTCAGCTCTGCAAAGCCTGATACTTAAAATACTCTTTGGCACATACATACTTTAAAAGTCTAGCCCCTGATTTTTGAAAGTTTTACATTCACAAGTTTGATGCCAATTTGGTTCAGAGCATGGGCAGTGTGTGCTTGTAGCTATGTATTCCCATCTGGGCATCTCCCTTGGTGGGGAAAAGAGAGTATCTAGGAATAAGGCATCTGTTGACTGATTGATTGTGCCAAGCTAACAAAAAACAAAAGCAGAAGAGGATCTGGAATATGTTTGGTGATTTATGAAAGACTGGGATAAACAACTTGGAATCTCAGTGACAGAGCAATGATTTTACACACCACAGTTGAAGCAATTAGTTTTCTTAATATTTTTTCAAGGAATAGAAGCAAAGAAGCAGCTGAAGAATGCAGTGGTGGTACTCTCCTCAGAGCCTACACTTTAAATGTAAGATCTGGGTTCAATATTCTCCTTAGCCAGGATAATACACCTAAACCTTTCACCTTCCAAGAACATGCCCTCATCCCTTCTTTAATAAAGATTTCTGTTCCTGTTGTAAAACATTGTCTATGGTGAGTAAACAAATACGAATATGCAGCTTTCTGAGGTCTATCTCTGTTCTACTAAGTTAATGGTTTAGGCCTAAAAAATATTATAAATATATCCACTTGCAAATTTATAAATCTATTTTATACATCTATGCAGATATCTTCCTGAAAATTATATTTACAACTAACCTTTCTGGCAAAACATGTGTCTTCACTTTCAGGACATAGTGAAACACATGACATATGTCAAGTAGTCACTGAAAAAATAGGCAGAAACTGGTATGCATATACCTATTTACTCTCTATGATGCATGTAAGAAATTACATGCATGCATGCTTTCAAATCCAGTCAAGTTCCTCTGAGTTATATTTTATACTTCCCATTAATTATATAGGAGAAATGGGAAGATCTGGAACTGAAGCAGTCTTTAAGGAGAGAGGCAAATAAATAATTGAATACTGCATTGCTTCAGATAGCTTCTACATTCTTTTGCCCTAAGATATCTCTTTCAAGATTCAGGGAATTAATAAATTAGACCACTGATCTGGCTATTACACCTGCTTTGGGGGACCATAAAAAAGGAAAAAAAAAAAAAGAAAAAAAGAAAAAAAAAAAAAAGAAAAAAAAAGAAAAAAATCATTGTGGAAATATTTTATTTTGTAATTTATTCCTCTTTACTATTGCTTAATGTCTTCCCAACTTTAAAAACCAGGATTTAAAAATTGATGTATTTATTTATTTATTTGGTTGATTCCATGAAAGTACAAAAAATATACTTTCAAACATTAATGGAAAACACTTCATATCCATAGATAATATGGATAATACACATATGTGTTTTAGATAATATTAATTCTGATTTAAGTTATGATACATTTGATGAGTTATGATAAATCATAAAAGTTAAAGGAACAAACAATATGAAAAACTGTGAGGATATAATCTTGAATTTACTCTATGAGAAATGATGGTTCAGTCTAAATCTAGTGAAAATTCATGAACTGTGTTATTTCTTAACTGAGCTTGCACTCAGGGTGTGACCTGAGAACATACATTCTTGTTGGCTGTGCAGTCCCTGTTTGCCATTAAAACACAGCCTGATGAGGAGACATTGATGCCTCAACTTCTATCCAGTCTTTCAGAGGTTCAAACCCCCTCTCACAAACTGGGAGATTGAAGTTCAATTTCCTTCTCTTCTGAGGGCATTAATTTCCTTCTGTTGAACACCCTGATTTCATAAGAGAGAGTTCCTAGATGAGAAAGTAGAATCCCAAGACGGACCCTCCCATCCTCTTTACAGTCTTCACAGCCAACGTTTGTCTTCTTGAGTATTTTCTTCAAACTTATATGCCGAAAATTCATGCCTGTGGCTTCAAATATACTTTGTAATATATTTTCCTGTAAAAATGTTTAGGCTGCTCTTGCACTGCCCCGATTTTTTTCTCCCTAGCCAAGAAAACACAGTGTACGCAAGAAAAAACTGTGAAGGAGCTGCTATTATCTCATCCCTCCCTCATGATAAAAAACCACCAAGAATCCCCCTTAAATGCCACAGTGCAATATGGAGGAAGATTTAAACATTATCATTAAGCTTTCAAACTGTCTAGTTCCAGATTTATCTGGTTTCTTTCTGCTGATGTCATTTAATTATAAATGCTGAAGCTTTTAGCAGCACAGAATCAGACATGTTTGGTTATGAATGATTAAGTGTGCATAAAGTTTTTACCAGCACATTAATCATCAGGTATAGAAAGAAGCATGACACTGGTTAAAAATTCACTGCTTCACTGCCCATGGGAAGTGTAAAGTTTTAGCAGACAGTCAGAGATTGCTTACCTTTATGACAGGCCAAGCGCTGAGTAAGATTCGTTGAATTTACATTCCCCTAAACAGTGCTTTGGTTTGGTTAATGAGAGCAGGAACAACAGGAGTGGCAAAATGAGATTAGGAGTTTTAATTATGCTTTATTGAATGCCTGCTCCTGGAACCTAAACCAGACACTGAAGAACAAACTAGTTCAGAAGAACACAGGTATCTGCATCCATCTGCATCCATCTGCCTAGCTCTGCCCAAATTGCCCACTTTCACTCTTGTCTGATCCAGCAGAAATGGTCTTACACAGCAGAACAGCAGCACACAGAGACTTTGGACAAAGTGTGGCCCCTCTGTGGTAAGTTTTGAAAATACACTTAGCAAAGGGCTGTCTCTGTTTTCAAGTATGTGCAACTGTAAGCAGCTTTGGGACTTGGGACATTCATGTGAACTTGCTATTACTTTCACACTAAAGAGTCTTTCTAAATGTCACCCATCTTTGAGTGGCAAAGTCCCTTTCCTGGCTTATGTGATGCTAACTTTCAGACTGGGCCAAGTTATATCTATGTGTCAAACCTGAAAATAACCTATTGCAAAGCTAGGAGATTTTAAACGTGTCTCCAACAGTCCAGGTTTTGTATTCAAGCCTTCTTTCTCCCCTAAATGGGTGAGAAGCATTTTGATGTACCTCAGCATTTCCTTCAACTCAGTTACGGTAGAATAAAAAGCCCTTTAAAGCAAATGTAAAATAGAAAACAGTTGTAAATATTTATAATAATCTATACTTAAACTAGATGTGTGAACATCAAACCTAGAAGATTTCTCTATATATCCAGCTCCCAGAGACAACCTCAGAATCCTGCTTTCCTGCATTCCTGTTGCACGTCCTTACTAAGCATCTGTTCCTACTGAAACATACTGGGGTTCATAGACTATTTCTCTAGGTCCTTTCTGGGAGTTATCCACACATTCAATTCCTCTCAATTCCCAAATTTATTTACCTCTTTGACTTATTTGCGAGATGATTTAGAGAGCCAAAGGAAGGTTCAGTATCCTGCTGCTGCTGCAGAGATGCAAGCACTGATGCAGCAGAACAGTGTCACTTCTTGCACATGACTGACCAACTGCAATCTCTGATTTCAGAATAATTCCTTTTCAAGTCTGTGTAAAAATGTTAGAGCAGAAATTTCAGTGACTCCATGTACACTTATAAATGTATAAATGCATTTTTTATGGTAACCTAGAGATTATCAATTACACTTAATATGAATAAGAAAATGAGATAAATGTGTTTAGCTCATTATATGATCTTGTAGACAAATCTCAAACACTTACATTTAACCCTGCTGAGATGGCAGCTGTTTTGGAGTGACTGTCCCCTAAACCTATCTTTGGTAGGTACTGTAGTAACTTCTAAACTGGAAAACCTAGTAGTGTCACCATCTAGTTAAGTAAGAAACAAAGAAATCCAAACTAGGTTTTTGCAAGGTGCAAGCCTCAAATGCAATGGGATGAGTATTTTAGTAATCTGGAAACTCTGGGGAAAAAAAAAAAGCGTGCATAAGAAGCCAAGTAGATTTTAAGTCTGTTTCTTTGCACCTGTTTGAAACTTGGATACTGCAAATACAGAAACTATATCTCAAGGGGTATTTCTTTTTCATGTGGGAAGTCTAAATGGGGGAGTACAAAAATGACCATTCATGGCTATGACTTGTACCAGCGCTTTTTTTGATAGGCTTACTATTACTTCATCGTGTTTGAGTTTCTTCATAAAACAGCAGATGAAGACTACACAGTAGAGCTCCAGAAAAATATTAACAGAAAACATGGAAACTCAAGTAAATGACAACAATGATGTTATGAATCTTTACACAAACTGACTGAAGACTTATAAGAAATCATTCATATACTGTATTAAAAGATCTTAATGCTACTCCTGATTATTAATCTTCAATTGACTTGCAATGGTATTTGAGGGATTTTTATTACTTTGCTTATTTGGATAAAGACACATTTTTTCTGCAAGAAAATATGCTAAAGCCTAACTATTAAGCAATTTCAGTACAAATAGCTTTCATGTTCTACCCAAGTAATCATCTGATGAATAATATAATCTAAGAAAGTTTACAATAACATGAAATAAATATGGTATGTGTAATGATGTTGCAAATTAAGGCTACCCAGCAGAAAGCATTTACTTTTTTCTAACATTAGTATAAAAATAAAACCCAACTGAGATTTCTTTCAGCCTCTCACTGCAGGACCTGCTATACCTCCTTTAAAGTGAACTTTCAGGATAATAAAGCAATGGCATGATGAATATTCTAAAAGGTCAATACTAATTAACTGCATTAATGTATTTTGCATAGAAACAACTGTTTGAGGACACATTGATTTTTTTTTTTTTTTCACGTGTACCAGCAAAAGTTCCTTCAGCAAGATTTCTGTGAGAAACAACTGGAAGGAAGGCAGTTAGAGTACAGAGCTTTACAAACACTAAAATACATTTGGTGTGTGTTTGTATATGTTTGTGTGTGCGTTGTGTGTCTATACACATACACATAAATATGTTATCGTAAGTTTGCTCAGATCATTATTTTAACAGTGTCAACATTTGCAAAGAAAACAAATCAAATCCCCATATATACAATGCCAACACTGAAGAAAATAAAACATCTGCCCAGATGTTGTGAAGTTATCTCCTGTGCTGGCTGAACTCCAACTTGCAAACTTCATCTAAACACTTTGTATAGGTTCAGCTACAAAGAAGTTGTAACTAAAAATAGATCCATCATGTTATTAACTTATCTCTTAAAAAGATAGGGCTTTCCACCTCAAAATGGTTTAGCCGTCTGTGAACAAGAAAGAAAATCAGTTCCTGGGCTTGTATCTGTGTTTGCATTGAGGGTTATTTTTATATTGGGAAGCAGAGCACTGCAACAGGGGCTTCCATAGAACAAAGCCATTTCTGATGAGTTTTTGGGAGTTTTAACTACAGACTCATTCGAGTTCATTCTTGTGGTGCACATGAGATTTGCAGAAAAATATCTGGTGCAGTTTCATCGAAAAAGCCTTCACTACCTACACTACAGCACTGTTTCCATGATAGTAATGAAAACATTAAAACGTGGGATGGTCAAAACACCTTCTTGAAAATAATACTTCTCATCCTAAATGAAATGCTAATATAGATGTGCCTGTTGTCAAGACATTATGTGCCATCATTCTTCAACTTGACCTGTCTGAAGGCCTTTAAAAGATGCGAGAAGCTACAAATTTTTCCATGAGTCTTACACACCTCCATCCATGCACCCTTTACAACTCATATTCCAAAACTCAGTAACACTCAAAAAGGAAGGAATAGCTTCAAAAGCGCTAAGTCTGGGCCCCACCTTCTTTTGTAGCTGATCAGATGAGTTAATAATTTTTGCTTTGCCTCATCCCAACTACAAAAGATTCCCAGATCAATTTCTCTCTGTCATTTTTTTGGCATTCCAAGTGACAAGAGACTGGTTAATAGCACCCACAATAAAACTTAATGAAGATATCATAATTCCTGAAGAAGTAAGTGTTCGTAATTTGCCTTATTCCTTTTACAGTAAACTTTATAGAGTGGCTTTGACTATTATTTGTACATACAACCTTGCAAGAAACAGCAGTTTGAAAGCTGCGAGTCCAGAAAAGGGCTACAAAGATGATGAAGGGATGGGAGCATCTCTCCTGTAAGGAAAGGCTGAGAGAGCTGGGACTGTTGAGACTGGAGAAGAGAAGGCCCAGGAGGGACCTCATCAATGTGCAAAAATCTTTGAAGGGAGAGTGCAAAGAAGACAGAGCCAGGCTCTTTTCAGTGGCGCCCACTGACAGGACCAGAGGTGATGGGCACAAATTGAAACATGGAAGGTTTCCTCTGAACATCAGGAAACATTTTTGACTGAGAAGGTGACAGAGCACTGACATAGGTTGCCCAGAGATTGTTGGGGCATCTCAATTCTCAGAGATACTCAAAATCCAACTGGACACAGACATGAGCAGGTCTAGCTGACCCTGGTTTGAGAAGTAGGGTTGGATTAGATATCTTCCAATCTCAAATATTATGTAATTCCCTAAAAAAACTACTGTGATTCATATGAACTTTGGCCATTTCTTCCTCCATTCCTATTATCTTGCAAACCGGTGTGAATTTTCCTTCTTCAGCGCAGTAAGGCATGTTCTGTCTCAGGAAATAATTTTGATTGATAGTCCTTGTTTGCAGGAATGTAACTCAGGCCTCAGTCTCAGCTGTAGGGCAGTTGCTGCTGTGGGTTTATCAGGAGTTTTATAGTACTTAATGTTTTCCTTAGACCCACTAACACCCGCAGTCAGATGATTTCATAATCACTACAGTTTTCCTTGAAGAAAAGATCAGTCAATCCAACTGTATACAAAAATTGATAAAGTGAATTTTAATTGCCTAAAAAGGAAAATTTTCTCTAAATGAACAAATTTTTTTTAGAATCTTACTGGTTGCCTGGCATTCTGATTCTGCAGACAGAAGCCAAGTTTCCAGTTTCATCAACACTGGAATATTGCAGCTGAAAACTCTTCTAGTGAGACCTTCAAAGACTTCAAAATATATTCTTCTGCACATAAGAAGCACCTAACTTTCATCTGCAAATAAACTTACTTACAGCAGCCTTTAGCCTTTTACCATGAGTTACCTCTCCTTAGTTGGAAAATCTTTGCTTTCCTAAAGGCAGCTACAGTTGTTACAACTCTAGAAATGTGGTAGTTCAAAGGTTAGAACAAACTTAGCATGCTGGGCACCTGGAGGCAGCTTTTATTTCCTTAGTATTTGCAAGTAACTAAATAGTTTAAGGGATATTTTTTGAGAAGGAAAAAAACCCCATGCAAACAGTCAATATTAATGCTTGCTATACCATGAGGATATACACTAAAGAAGAATGGATCTCCCTTCTGCAGCCCAGTGCCTATTTCAGAGTACTGAAGGAAGGGTCATCTAAAAAACTGCTTACAAAATGGAAGGAATGAACTAATATTTCAATCAAAGTAAAAAATATTTTTCCTAAAATACTGCTTTTTCTCACCAGATGTGAATTTTTTATACTTCTTCATTTCACTTCTGGCAATAAATGCAAACAAAACCAAGAAGTAACATTGCTATAGTTTCTGCAGAGACCAAATGATCTTTCTCCTTTGAGATCACATTGATCACAATGGAGAGTTTCATATTTTTCAGACCCTAGTTGGCAAAATAACAATAAACTTATTCAATAAGTTGATTGCTATAATATTTACCACTGTCTTTTAGGCTGACTAGTCAATAAAGCCTCCATTCCCTAAAAACTGAAGGTACCGTTAAAATGATATAAAGAGGATAGACATGACATAAAAAAAGACCTAAAAATCTTTTTTTTTTTTTTTCCTTTTCTTTGAATGGAGTGTATGCCTCTGCATTCTTTGAACAGACAGAACATGAATCATTATCTAAAAAGCTTCTTTTTACTGGATAAAAGTATAAATAATGCTAGTGCCAAATCTTAAGACAAAAGGAAAGTAAGAGCCACCTTCTTCTTTGGAAACAGTACCTCTGTCCTAATGATACCTATTTAATGTAACAGCTAAATGTCAAAGAACAGAGAAAAAAGAAGAGAAAGAAGATTTAGCATTAAAATCTAGAGACAAAAAGGACATTTTCATAATTTATTTCAGCAAAGTTCCTTTATTGTTTTCTTAAATTCTGGCTTTACTAGAAGAGAGTATTTTTATTTATATATCACTATAGTAGTCAATATAGTAGAAAAATAAGAATATAGTAGAAAACGGAGCAAAAATAAACTGTTCAGTGTCATAGAAAGTAACTGTTCCATAGTTCTTTTCCATTCTCATGATAGAGTAATATAAGCAAAGCAGGGAAGAAAGAATACATGCCAACTCAAAATATTGCTGAGTGATTCAGTTCAAGAGATGGGTTGCAGGCCACTGGCTACAAAACTTACACTTGACATCAGAGTGAAAATAGTCAAGTCTAGCTCACTTTTGTGAGCTAATAGTGTCCTGAATAATTTTCCTCTTGTATATATTTACTAGCTTCTTTCATTTGACTTCTCTTCATTTGAATGCAATTGTATAGGATTTACAATGTTATTGTTTTTCCCCAACTAAAATTATAACTCTAAGAACCTTTCTATGCCTGTAACTGTTACTTGAGAACACTTGTATGCACGGTATGTATGCATAATTCTTCTTAGATCTCTTTGTAACCATCCTTCAGCACAAGAAACTAGTTTGGTCATTTACTTCTGTGACTAAGTGAAAAACAGTATAAAGCCTCAACTGCCGTAGGAAGACCTAGATGTTAGGAAGTGGGGACTCCACCACTAAATGTTCTCCTGATATTATTACTAGTGAGAGTAGTGAGAAGAGTGAGAGTAATAGATTCATGCTTCTGTAGGAGAAGTTTAAGCCTTGAGGAGAAAGGGATAAATGTATTTGACGGTGCTCTGATTGCTTCAAGTTTCATAACTTGGAGTGGACCACAGTGGACCACAAATTACCACTTCCATAATTAGTCCTGGTCCAAAAGCAGCTCAGAAGAGTAGTAATGGGCAGACTGGAAAAGCAGATGGGGAGATTTGTAAGGATGATTTCAAGGCTGTGCTATTTATTAATCACTCAAATTCAGAAGTGTTAAATTCAATTATAATTTAAAAAATAAAACTAGAAAACACAATGTTTTCTGATGACCAAAGACAGGTCCAAAGAAGGGCAACAAAGCTGGTGAAGGGCCTGGAGAACAAGGCCTACAAGGAGTGGCTGAGGGAGCTGGGCTGAGGGGAGACCTTATCACTCTCTACAACTACCTGAAAGGAGGTTGAAGGGAGGTGGGAGTTGGTCTCTTCTCCCAAGTAACAAGCGATAGAAAGAGAGGAAATGGCCTCAAGTTGCACCAGGGGAGGTTTAGACTGGACATTAGGAAAAACTTCTTCACCGAAAGGGTAGTCAAGCATTGGAACAGGCTGCCCAGGAAGGTGGTGGCATCACCTTTCCTGGTGGTATTTAAAAGATGGGTAAATGAGCTTAGGGACATGGTTTAGAGGTGGAATTGGTTGTGGTAGGTTTATGGTTGGACTCGATGATCTTAAAGGTCTTTTCCAGCCACTATGATTCTGTGATTCTGGTCATGCAGTGTTCAACCTCTTACAATTCCCTCATATTATGAAGCCAAGACTATAAAAATCTTAACACAGCTGCAATTATGTTGTCCGTGCATTCAGGTATATTTCTACAAGAAAACAAATTGAGATTTTTACATGAACCACTGAAGTACAATAACAACTGTAAAAATAACTTTTTTATAGAATTAAATTAGTGTTGTTTAAGGCTGAGTTGTTTCTTACTCTTAACTCATTTCCTTAGGAGACATTTCCTTAAAACTAACTGTTAAAAAACCTTTCCTGCTGGTTTTCAGAATCTGTCTGCTACAGTGAGTCCAGTGTCAGTAGTTCTGATAGGTCACAGATTTTCTAGGATTGTTATTACAGAATTCTTAATTTGCTTTGGTTCCCATTTGATCTGAACTACATTAAAAACACTTGCTTTTAAGTGTGGAATGCATCAGACACACTAATCATGATCTTTGGCCTGAATCTAAACCCTGAAATCTTGAAAATGTGCTGAATATGTTCAGATAAAAGACTGAAAAGTAAACAGAAAGAACGCCCTAAGATAAAAATAACTCCATACTTCATGTTAACTAGGGTGATAAAGCCAAGGTAATGTAATGTTTGGCTGTTTTTTTTCTCTCTGGTGCATTCAACAGGGTTTGAGTTTTGCTACCAACAATAAATAACATTTCGTAATACATAGTTGTGCTCTATGAATTGCTTCAGAATCTGCCCTTATGTCCCGATACAAAGGAAGAATAAGTGAGTAGATGTAAATCCTAGGTACACTTAAGTCATCAACAACTTTCTGTTGGCCAGGACTTTATCCTCAATCTCTAGCAATTACATCTATTTTGGAAAAGAAAAAGTAAACTGTCACTTGAGTGACAATCTTGAGAAATTAAGAAAGAAAGAAAAGTATTTATGGAATGAATAGTTATCAGAGTTTATAGGCTATATAATATCTAATTTTGACTAAGGGCAGAGCAAATGTGTAAATTTAAAAGGCTGTGTTAGCACACCCAGCAAATGGAAAACCAGAAAATACTGTACCATCCTTAAGCATGCTACAGGCATTTTACCACTTGTTAGCTCACCATGAATTTTATAAAGGAAAACTGTATTTCTGAGGTATAGTGAATAAGATCTCCTGCTTATTATTACTAGGTCATATTTATGTGCCCTCCAGATACAGCATGTTTACCTATTTTCTATATTTGTAAGTCATGCCAATTGAAATCAAGAATGAGGCTGCATTTGTCCAGTTGCAATATTCTACTCCTCTGGCAAAATGAGGATGCCTTGAGAGACAGTAGTCATTTATGACATTACTTACATCTTTCACTTCTAGAAGCTATCTAATCATGCCTTCAGAGCAGAGTCTTATGAGTGACAGTTTTGAGAACTTCTTCAGGCTTAGGTGAGTAGACAAATAGCCTCAATAAGATGCTAACAAAAGACATTAAAAATGCCTCTCCCAGTTAAAGTGTGAAATCCAAATGTCTTCTCAGCTCATCTGCAATATTCAGGATAGTCTGAAAGGACTCATATATATCATGAAAGATATTTTTACTGCTGACGTCCAGGAGACTGTCAAGTCTGTGTATTCAATAGCTCCCTTTGCCCTTACACTTTTCTTTGGCAGTAAACCATCATTATGTCTACATGTGGTCTACTCTTGTTAGTAGCTATGCTTATAATATTCTTCCAGGATGGTTAAATCATGATTGTCTACAGGCATCCACAGCATTTTCTGAAGCTTCAAGAAATAAATTAAAAAAAATAGCATGTGGTGATCCTTTCAAATCTTGTGAATTATGTTTGACAACAGTTCAGGCATCTTAGAACTGGTTTTCAATGAAAAATATCAGGGGAAAAAATAAAAACAAATTTATGGACATTCATGTTTTTGCGTACCACACTGCATGCACTTCATACCCTGCAGCCTCATCCTGTCATTCTGCATATTTCTCTTTCACTATTCATATTATATAGAACCATTGTGTGAATTTTTTCCTCACATTACATACCTCTACTGGTGATAGCTTCATGTTAGTGTATATAGTATAAAATCATATAGTATAAACAAAAGTTCTGAGACTTCATCATTGTGTAAAGACTTCATACATATAATATATAAATAGACTTAAGGTTAGAAGGATTGCTGGAGCCATTATTTATATTTTACTCAGTGAAATAAGAAGAAATAAAATCATTTTTGTCGATAGAAACTTTTTTTCTTTTCTTTAACCACATCCATGAATACAACAATATGAATGATGATGAGTATCACATTTTGATGTATACCATGTAATTTTAGACTGCTTAAAGAATTGTGTGGTTTTTAAATCTGTTTTTCTTGATTGATAGCTACTCTGTAATTAGGGTGTGTTCTAAAATGACCTCAAGTAGACCATAAATTTCTGAATTTCTGTAATATCTGTAAACAGTTATATTAATTATTATCCATTTCTGTATTTTTATACTCTTTGCATGTGCTATGAAGTCTTCTGTATGTAGGTTCACAAATGGCTTAAATTTGAAGACCTTGAATGTAGGCTTTGTCTGATTTCTTTATTTTTTTTTTGTTGTTGTTGTTTGGCTCTCCTTCATAAACTGTCATGAGGGGAAAAAGTGGGGAGGACATTCGGAGAAGATTAAAGACATGAGAATATTTTGGTTTGAGAGAAAACTCTAAAATGTTACTATTTGATTACATGCTCTTTTTAGTTGCTGTTCCTGGGACATGTTTTCAATCACTGTTGTGAAGACTAACTTCATGGTAAAAAGGGTACGAACAAATACTGGTGTCCATGAAGCACTCAGTCATGAATTTGGCAGTTTCAATTATCCCAGGTTTCATTGACGGGAAAGGCTGAGCATGCATATCTGGCTGACCCGTGCATAGTGGTTTTAGACTTTCCTGGGGGCTGGCATTTACATACTCAAAACCCTAAAAAACTGGTGGAAGAAACTGGTGCACAGAAGGTTAATTGAAGAACAGCTCATAGTGCACAAAACTTTTCTCATAACAGAGTTAATGTTTTCTGACAAATTTTTACTCATAACAGATATGAATTTGCACATAGTTCCAGATGGTTGAAAATGGAATTGAATGGAGCGGTAAAGAAACGTAATTGTAGGGTTTGCAGTCCAAGATGTAACTCACATTTATATTCAAAACTAGCCATGATGACACAAGATTACACACAGCGCATTATGAAAAGTGTACCTGCTTCTTAGTCAAGTTTTGCAACCTGTGCTAAGCTCTTCATTGTTTAAGATTGCTTCAGAAGATTAAGATGACCCAACAGTTTTAGAACAGTTCATCGTGCATCTCTTTCTTTAATGTTAACCTAAAATCTTGCTTCAAATAGAAAATTTAACAATAGAAATAACACAGGAATATAAAATAAATTTTTAATCTAACAATGAGGTGTATAGAATTACCATCTAGCAAGATGGATTTTTTTTAAATAAACTTTTTTCATTACCATCTAGAATAAAACAAAATAATAATAAAAAAGGACAGACCATCTTAGACTGAGAATCTCTATTTATGTAACTTTCAAGGAAATATAATTAAATAAATATCCTCTGGCTGATTTGAAAAAAAAAAGTATAAAATCAATTTGTCTAATACTATTGAGAGTATACAGATGCCATGGACCCACATGTTTTATTACACATCTGTAGTGACTCTAACATGTCACTAGCCTAGAGGTGGGAGACTACAGAAGTGAGCAGTAGACAACTCCTTACATAAATAAGATGAGAAAAAACTAAAGCATCAATAAACATTAGTTCATTTGACTAACACTGTGGCCAGGAGGTGTTAGGGACAAACACCTCCATGATAAAGTTCTGAAGCAGTTCTCTACATTTCAGGGTTTTTATAATATTTATGACATTTATTATAAGGAAGAAAAAACATTCTTAGGAAATTTAATAATTTAAATGCGCATAGTAATTCACATAATTTGAATATTACTTCTATCTCTTTTTCTTACCAATATACTTTTGAACTTTTTTCTGTATGACCTCAGCTGGCCCATTTTTTGGTACTCAGGAGAAATGAATAACTATATAAAGGTGCCTGATTTCCCAGAACAGACAAAAAAAGAGACAGCAACTGGATATTCTGGATCAGTTTTCAGTGTCCTTTGGGGTTCCTTTATGTTTCCGTTAATGACTGGAGGAACCAAAATTCCTCCAAAATCATGATGTTGAGTCTAAACATGTCTGTCTCTCAGGTGCTACAGTTGGCAGAAAAAATAGAAACAATATTACTGTTCATGTTTAAAACTGAAGTACACCAGGATGAATTAATCTAAAACAGTCAGAATCACTACAGGCCTAAAGTAGGAAACCTGAATGAACCCAGCTGTGTCCAGTAACAAGAAATCACAGTTATTTTCAAAGCATTTGTGTCCATTCAATATTTCTGTAGATTAGCTGCCTTACAATTTTCTTAGTTTTCCTAAGCGTGATGTAACTGTATTCCCTTTCCTTAGCTGCTTAAGTTCTCACACCATGCTTATTACTGTGGAAATGTTGTGTTATAAAAAAAATAAATACAAACAATACAATAAAAAACAATATAAAACTGTTATCTCTGATTGAGGCAGAAAGCCTGACCACAAATCTGCTCCTGGTAAAGACTAATGCAATGTGTATCAAATTAATACCACCTTGGGTGCAATTCAGCTCCAGCTTACAAACCCTAGCGCTTGACTCATCTACCTAAATATAGGCATGCAGTGCCACTTGAGAGATTCTGGAGTACCTGAGCCAGCCACAGATATGACAGAGGTGCAATGTGAGCACCAAGACATTGCGGACTGGCAGCTGGAGGCCAGTTGTGATGTCCCAGGATATCAAAATGGCATTAGACTACTGTCTGCTTAGTTGACTGACTGATCAACATACTCAGAGGAGACTGGAGACCTTACCCAAAAGTAGACAACTTTACTCAGGAAGCTGTGATCTGTCTCTGAATCCCATTTCCAATACAGGAAAATAACACACTTGAAAACTAGAATTCTTTGCAGGCATAATATTATTTCTGCTTTGCTATGAACACACAGTGCTGCTCAGTGGTACATATTTTATCAATACAGCATGCAGAAATAATATTTTGGTACAGCTTATGTAGGTAATCCTACATATCTGCTAAGGTTTACATATGTATATGACATACATCACAGATATATCAATATCAAGACCAGTTATAACAATAGTAGATCTGTGATGGTAGTTTGAACTGTATATTGGTTTGTATATTAGTGTGTCTTGGAAAGACAACTATGTTAAGACTGATACAGGCCTCTGAATTAATATTCTTATACCTGAGACTCATGCCTGCACTTAGGTAGCTGGAAAACGTGCTTTTTCATACTGATCTCTATTGTTGATATCTATTACTGTTAAAATATTTTGAATTTAAAAAAGCAACTTAAACTTTGTAACCATGTGATGAACACTTCTAACACATTAACCCTGAAAAAGAAAGATTAAGATATAGAATTTTCTAATGTTATCTAAACAAGCTTGGGTCACTATCAAAGCGAGGACAATGAGACCTTAATGATACATACTTACTTTCATTGCACTTATGTCACTATTTAAGTTATATAGCTGTACTGGGTTTTGGCTGGGATAGTTTATTTTCTTCATAATACCTTGTATGGAGCTACAATTAGCATTTGTGACCAAAACAGTGTTGATAGCACACTCATGTTTTAGCTATTGTTGAACAGCAAACAGCGCTTGCACAGTGTCAAGGACTTCTCTGCTCCTCCCACCACCCTACCAGTATGTAGGCTGGGGTGGGCAAAAAGCTGGGAGGGGACACAGCCAGGACAGCTGACCCCAACTGAGCAAAGGAATGCCCCAGACCATATGACGTCATGATCAGCAATAAAAGCTGAGGGAAGAAGAAGGAAGAGGGGGAAGTTCGGAGTGATGGTGTTTGTCTTCCCAAGTAACTATTACACATCATGGAGCCCCGCAGTCCTGGAAATGGCTGAACATGAATGAATTCCTTGTTTTGCTTTGCTGGTATGTGCGGTTTTTGCTTTCCCTGTCCTTATCTCAACCAGATCTCTCAAAAGATTGAATTCTGATATATTGCTTTTTTCCTTTCTGATGAACAATGTGCACTTTCAGAAGGTGATCTACCAATCCACCATCACAGAAAAGGAAACCTAGGCCTTTTAGGGCATTTTTATTCTTTTCAAGGATTTGCTTGCTGTATATCTAGTTGCACTAACACTTTATGACTCACAAAAGTAATCTGATAATCAGTATAACGTACTGAGTGCTCTGAAATACGCAGCACATTTCTTTATCATGTAGCTGGATTCCAGCTGCTGATAAAGCTGCAGCCAGAATTTGTCATGAACCTGGTCAAAACCCATAAAAAGTCTTTGCTTTTTGCCAAGCTTTTTGCTAAACTGACAAATTTAGGCAATCCTGATAATAGTTAGTCCACAGAGACAGATATTATATACTTTACTTTTGTCTTACAAAATAAAATACAAGCCTGGTTATGTTAGCAGTACAGATATAAAGGTGCTGAACATCTGAATTTGGGCACTGACTGTTAGGCTAGTGCAAAAAGGAAATGGCGGTTCACAATCTGGGTCTGCATCAGAATTACTGTAAGTCTCAACACCTTGCATGAGGTCATCATCTGAATCATTTGTCTTACCTAGGTCACTGTACCTAAGCAAAAGTGATAAAACATGTTATTACTTTTTACAGATCTATGCTAGAGGGAAAAATACCCCAATTGTTCCAAAACCACTACAAGATGTATGGAAACCACAAAATGAAGTTAACAAAAAGTTTAGCCCTGATAATATGAACTTAGAAATCATCTCAGGTCTTTTGAACTCTCTTGGTTATACATAATGGTAACTATTTTGTGATCTACTTGGATATGCACAGACATGGTTTTCATTAAATAAGTAAACAATACCGAGTTTATAGAACAGAAAGACTTTTAAACATTATCATTAACACATTTAGCCTTTCTCATTTTAAAGTCAGTTACTTGCAGAGCTACTATTACCACTAAGTTACTCCTTCTATTAGGGAAATTTTTGCCCTTCTATTATACATTTTATGACTGAAATAAGTTAGAAAAGAATGCTTAACAATTTGCACAATATGGACTTTGAGACCTTTTTTAATACTTGTCTTAGAATTACCAAAACTTCTTAAATATAACATATTGTGAGCACAACAGTATATTAAACATTTTGATTTAATATCCATCTTTCTAGAAATATTCTTCAAGATCATGTTTGTCTTTTTCAGCTCACAAGCACCAGCAGAGACTGTTGGAAAAGCTTTTATCACAACCCCTTTTCTGCTCCATTTTATGAAGTACTACACTTTTTTCAAAAAACAATGACTATTATTCAAGTAGATGACCCCTAATTTCATTATCTTACAATTTATTTATTAAACAGACTATGTCATTTTCTATAATTACAGTAAATTTGTTTTTAGTTGATGAGGTGTGTTCATCTGGTTTTGCTTTAATTCCATTTTCAGATTAATGGTTTGGTGTTATACAAATCTCTGATGCTTTCGTAATTAAAACCTTTCCAGGTAAAACACACTTCATTACACTTACAGCAAACACATTAATCCATCAGGATTACCTGATAGCCCAATGTTCCTGGACAACCAACAATTTGTTTAGAGTATTTTTAAAGTATTAATATGGAGCATTACAACTGAGGCTAACAAAGAATGTCTAAAAATACAATATGCAGTAATCTAATTGGTACAATATGAGCTGAAACAATTTTTAAAGGTTACTCCTATAGTTGTTTTCCCCCCAGAAAAGATTGTTTTCAGCTGGGCAGCTGATGTACAGTAGTCACTGAAAAAAGTACGCCAGCTGATCCGGCTCAACTGAAAACAATTTTATTTTAAGCACAGTTACTTAAAATTCTCTTTTTCAGAGAAAGGAGTACTATTGCTGCTGGTAAAACATGGCACTACTTGCCAGTAATTTATGACAGTGGTCCAAGTTTCTCTTTCAGTGGTGTACAGCCCAGGGAGACAGGAAAGAGTTGGGTGGCAACCCAGCCCTGAGGAGCTCAAAGTGTTTCTAATCCACAACCATCCTTCAGGGAAAATGTTTTGGGTTTTTTTTTCTGGGAATTACTGAAGAAACAAACACTTGCCCACACATTGCACTCTGTTGCAGTTAAGAACAGGAATCAGCAAGTGAAAGAAAGGAGATTTGGGGCCTGGTTTCATGTCCTGGAGACTCCTCCGTAACACCCAACTCCCTCTGATACTCCTCTGGCAACAAGGGCATCACCAGGGCTCTGGGGGTCCTGCGAGGACAGCACAGCCCTCAACATATGGCGACAGTCTGGTAGCATGTGTTTGTAAACTTATCCAGCAAATGTGACTTAAAGATATGAGTACCAGAGAAGCAGTCTAACTTTTCTTCTGAGGCAGAGAAAGAGCTGGCAACCAAATTATAAGAAGCTCTTCACTAAGTGAAGCTTCTGAGGCAAGCAGCACCGAATGCAAGCTAAAAGCACATCATCCAATGCATGACATATTTAGGAGTGTAATTTTTAACATATCTCCAACTTTTTCCTTTAGAATTTATCTAACATTTACCGATATTTAAAAATTAATGGGTCAATTTAATGCCATTAATAGTTTAAGCTTGAGAGGCAATTCATGTTTCTTTGTCACTGGTAATCACTGGTTATTACTGAACTCTCTACTGGCACAAACTGGAACAGTCTGCCACAAAAGCGTATCACATAATCTAAAAACTGCCTGGAATAGACAGGGATGTCCACAGAACAGCTGCAATCTCATTTATTCCAGAAAAGAAAGAAAGGAGCATGATATGCAAGCAGACGGCTATTTTTCCTTCCATTAAAATACATATTGCTCTCAGAATCTGAATAATAATTTATCATTTTCTTTGTGTTTTGGATTTGTTAATAACAAGTTTAAAAGAGAATAATGGAGATAAATATCTTTAATTTTCTACTTCATTTTGCCTTCAGCATACTCAGGCAACCTGTACCTTTCTTTGCTGCTAATTCCTGCCACGTGGTAAACTGAATACAAAATTTGAGCAAGGAAATCATTTAAAGAATTAGAAAGACCATAGGAACTTGGGAAGCAGAAATTTTTAAAATAACACATATGTACAGCCTTTGAACAGTAAAACTGCATCCAGATTCACTGGCCTAGCCCTGAGACTCACCAAAACCAAACCAACTGCACTTCCAGATTAGAAACAAACTTTCATCCAAAATCACTGCCTAATCCAAGAGCGCACTGAAACCACTGTCAGCAATATTTACTTGCATTGGCTAATTCATTCCTTGTATTCCACAACTGAAATTTGTCCATCTGGTAGTTCTTATCTTCTGCGTATTTTGAGGATCTTCTTTTTCCATCTGTGTTTTTACAGCACCAATTAAAATTGGATCATGATGCTCAGTTCATGCTATTAAACACTATGAAAATACAGATAATAATTTACTATATTAAACAGTCTTAGAGAACAAGGTCAAGTTTCCCAATAGGTTTTCAGGAAGGAAAAAAAGGTTTCTTGGACTTCTATGAATAACAGTTTCCAGAAAACAACAATTTTGAACAAACATTTGAAGAAAACCTTGCTGAATAAGCAAAGAAACCTCATTAACTACCTTAAAACACAAAATGAGTAGTAATTTCATCTGAAATATCCCAACTGACAGGATTTAAGAACAAGAGATGACTGCTTCAAAGCAAAGGTGGAAGGGAAAAGGTGAAGCTCACACTTTAATGTATTAGCACTGTGAGATTTTTTGCATTCCAACAGAGACCTTCCTCCTTTGGAGCCTTTATAAGGCAGAGTTTGAACATCATGGTTTGGGGATAAACCAACAGAGGGTTTAACATGATGTGACAACAATTCGAGCTTTCATACACCCTAACTTCTATGTATTTTTCAGGCAGGCACTTTCCAAACTCATTTGCATTTTAGAGCCGGAAGGAAGATGTAGAACCAGAGTCTGAATATGAGGGGTTTTATTGGACCTTGCTAGAGCTGGTAATTTATTATATCGACCTCTGGTATATGAAATGATTACCCAGCCTTTCCTCCTCTGATGTCAGAGAAAAACTGTCTGAATGGATTTTAAATTGTATTACTCAAAATAAAGTAAAATGGAAATATGAAAACAATCTTTGATAAATGGCTTCAATGGCCAGCTAAACTTGACAGCATAGGACAGCTACTTTTGGTTCTCTGTCCCACTGTCGCAGATCACCTTTCTTTCATACTATTCTAATTTTCAAATATACATTTTTAATATTTACAGAAAAATAGTATTAAAAAAAAAAATACAGCTTCTAGTAGAAAAGAGTTGAGGACTGGAACTGGATTAAAAGGATTGGCAGAGTCACTTGTAAAGAGCCTTGCTGACCTATACTTACAACTGTATTCTCAGAAGCCAGTTTTTCTTCTTTTTTCTTTTTTAATTAATGTTTTCTCTTAAATAAATAGGTACCATTATATTTAAATTACACAATAATCTGGTGCCCTTTATACATCTATGTTTTCATTTTAAATAGGAAATAAACAAATAAATGGCTACTTTAAAAGCACAATAATTTATCATTTTGGTAAGGCTTCAATATAATTATATTAACTGATCTGAATATCTACATTGCCTAAAGTGAGCTATAACTATATCCTCTTAATATTAAAGAAGAGCAGTGGCTCATTTTGTGAGGCAGTAAATTAAAGTTAGTTCCATAATGGACTGCACAAAACTACATCTTTCTTTTTTTGTATTGAAGTTTTGTTTGAATTTTTAAATATCTATTACTGCTTTCTTGAGGTCTTTAAAAAAAAAAAAATATTAAAAAATCTGTAAATTCCACTGAGGCTCCTGTTACCAGTGACGTTAATGGGATCGCCCTTTTCCCAGTCCTGGAGGAAGGATGATTGGGATCCTCCCAAGAACTGGACATAAGCTCCACAGCTGCCAAGGGATGGTAATGTTTCAAGAAGAGTGTGTTCAGCTCTGCCAGAAACTTCTGATATGGGAAAGGAGCAACAGAAGCCGAGTGCTTAACTTCATTAGCCAGATGATACAAAAATCACAGGTCTGGTTTGTCTTGATGAGGAATTTACATCGGATGAACTCGGGCGAATGCCCGCTCTGCAGCCAGACAGGCTGGCAGGCATGTGAAGACCCGTGCCACGAAGCCCAGTGCAGTGCACTCGCTGGCTCGCTGTGCCCCGGGGGGAGCACGGGCACTCCCCCATTTATCGGGTCACATCCTGGCTCCCTCGCTGCCCACACAGCACAAACCTCTGAAGGAAATCAGGGTACATTCAGAGACAACACTTATGAAAAATGCCTGGGGTGCAAGGATGTTGCAGATCAAGAAACCAAGACTTTGGACTCAGTATTTCTATTTTTTGAAGATGAACCCACTGAAGACCACATATGCGGCGCTACCCACCTTGCAGGACATTAAGGGTGCAGAATCATGTATGCAAAACAGTTTAGGTGTAATCAGTGTTTAAAGGTCCCAGATTACCCAAAATTACCCACAGGACATTCAAATTATATTGAAGAAATTTTTCAGAGGAAACCGAGCTTACTGCAATGTAAGAAAATGTTCAAAACACTGATTACATATTCTAATACATTTTATTTTTACTGGGCTTAAAAGAGTCAATTTATTTCTATTATCCTTGTTTGGTAAATCCCAAATCCATTTTACAGACAAACAGGCTGGGTCATGGAAAGATTCAGTAATGGAAATAAAATTTTATCTCAAAAGTTCTTATGTTAATTCTCACAGTTATCAGACTGCTAAAACTCAAAAAAGAAAAAGTACTGACAAGTGAAAAATGACAAACAGTTCTTCATTCTAGTTAAGGAGAGATAACTTGTATGTTGAGGACTTTAACTCCCACTGAGCTCCCTTTGAGAAAAGCTCTTAACAGTGGGTGTTTGGATCATTTTTAATTAAAATGTGAATTTTCTTTGTAGCCCTGGTCTGACTTCATGATTGGTTTTGCTTCTTACAAACACTTACATAATTTCAACACACTGGCAAGGTTCTTCTACAAAATGTGATGCATGCCCATTTATTTTAAAAAGGTTTCTCAAAGAATAGACTAGAATCTCACACTGAGTTGTTTACGATGTCCATTCTTAGTGAAGTTAGGAGGGTGTTATTTCATCTAGTTGAAAGACAGTCTACACACAATGTCTGATCGTTTTACTAACTGAATTTTCAAAAATTCACTCAGCTGTTCAAATGTTGGTTTACTGTTGTATTGACTATTTATACTAAAAGAGAGAGAATTATATTATCATGGTGCATAGGCATAAGAATAATAAAGTATCTGGCAGCAAATCAATGAGTGGTCTGTCTCATACTGTGAAAAACAATACCTGATTGCTTGAAAACTCTTATAAACTCTTGCAGTGGTATTTTTTCCTTGCATATAAAAATAATATCCCATTTTAGAATATTCAGATGCTACAATCACAAATGCCCACACCCAGCACATCAGGAAGACTGTTAAGAAAAGCTAAGAGAAACCTCAGCAGCCCACCTATGATGTAGTTGCCCCAGTTTAAAGTTAATGCAATTACATAAACTGATGAAGTTATTCTTGTCTTTCATCAGCATTAGAGCAGAAGTGGACCCCATGACTGGCCAGGTGAGCTCAGAAACACCAGCGGTGCCACAGCACAGCAGCATTTCTCAGCAGCGCGAAGCAGCTCATCACCCATCACCTATCGGCTGTTCTCAGAAGTAAAAGTGACACTGAGTCTCATAAAAAATATCTCAACAGGCATCATGCCTGAAGAGAAATACAGCTGAGAAGAGGGGGAAACAGGGGGCTCCTCTTTATTCCACAGGCTATTGACTGGCATCAGTGTGTCAAGCTCATGTCTCCTGTTGCGGCTGCAAACCAGCAGACATTCATGATAACAGTGTTTTGCTCAAGTGAATCTAACCTGTACATTGTCAAGTGACAGCATCCTACCGACACTGGGTCTAACAATTCAATATAATGACAAAAACAGGGATGCATATTGGCAATGTTCTAAATAGTTTTATGTGGAGCTGCCCTCCTATTCATCAAATTGAACTTATATTAATCTTTCAGGAAGTATAATAATTTCAGATATCATTGCTGACTATAAATTTATCAAAGTATTTTAAAAAAAATCAGACTAGCTTCTGATTTTGCAAGGTACTAAAATATCAAATCCTGAGTTTGCACTTCAAAACACATTTCCATTTTGTTGTCTCATTTATTGGTCACAAATGTCAGATACATACACTCTATCTCAATCAGGTCCGCCAAAATTATTTTTATATAATTGGTTTATAATAAATCACTAGCCCGCAACTGACAATAACATCTTGTACTAATGATTTACAGTTGAATCTAAATCTATTTTAGGGATTAGTGTAATCTGCAATGATGCAATGCATTTTGTGTTAAAAATATTATTTGAACTTTTGCTGGATCCCCTGAAGTACTTATCAGTTTGCAAAAACAAGCTGTCATAAAGAAAAATCTTCTTCTTAGATTTACCTCTCCCATGGTACAGGGAAATTTTCCAGATCACATAAGAGAGACAGAAAGAGAGTGGAGATAGAGGTTCAGGTGCTAGAGCCCTTCACAACAAATCACCTGTAAAACTAGGACTTGTTAGTAATCATAGAATCATAGAATGG
>NW_010308820.1:0-16219 GCF_000700745.2 Antrostomus carolinensis
TATATATATATATATATATAGGTTTATGGTATTTGTTCTCATCTTTGAGATGCCCACTTGAAAAAAATGTCAGACATTATGTTTTAAAATGGAGTGACATGAATATACATATTAAGCTATTATGTGTTTTAGTGAAACTAAACACTTCAGACAATACTTCAATAGGAATTTTCTCTAAAAGGACTATCAGATAACAGATTTTAATTGCAAGGCAATCTTATTACTCTTACACAAGTGAATAAAAAAGTGATGCAACTAGCAAGGGACATTTGGAGTACTTCAATATTGGGAGAAAAAAACAAACTGTTAGTCTACCACTCAGTGGGCAGGACTAAATGATGGTGCCAAGTTTCATTTCACTAAAAAGATCAGCTGCCTATCGGGTGGTTAGCACTGGTGACGACTGAAAGACCTCAGGTTTGAAAAGGGATGCAAAAGGTTAAGAAGGCTGAAGCTGCATCCCAAGGAGTTGATGGAACATGCCAGGAACCAGTCCCTGGCACAAAGGCTGCCTGGCACAGACACAGCCCTGTTACTAAACTCCCTGGCAGCAACGATCCCTGCTGCAGTCTGAAGGGCAACTGGGCTGAAGAGCCTAGAGAAGTGCATTTTATTCTACGAACATTTACCGACATTCAGCTGGTAACCAGCCACAGTGCTGGTCTCATCTCATTCCCCCCCCCGACCCTGTCCTAACCAAAATGATCGTTTTCGTACAAACTATCTGTAAGCATCCAGAGGAATAAGAGATGACTAACAGCCAATGTGGATTAGTTAAGAATAAATTATGTCAAGCCAATATAAATTCCTTTGTGACAGGGTGACAGGCCTGCGGGTAAGAGAGAAACAAATTAAGTCATATATTTTGATTTTAGTACTTCTGACACTGTACTGACAGTGCATCCTCAAAGCAAACCAGGGACACATGATAGAAATGAAAATATCACTGTTCAAGTGTGAAATCAGTTACAAAATCGTATCAGGAGGACAGTTATCAATGGTTCACCATGAAAATGGCAGCATATATCTGAGTAGGGTCCTCAGGGATCTGCCCTGGGTCTGGCAAGCAGTTCCATTAATAGCCTGCATGATGAAATAAGGAGTATATTATTAATGTACAGACAACTCCAAGCTGAATGGGACTGTCAGTGCTTTGAAGAATGCTTAGAATACAAAATCATCCTAACAAATTATATCATCTTAGTATAACAGAATGATTTTCTAAAAAGGATACATGAAAATTAATGAAGCAATAATGAGTGTATGGAATGAAGAAAAAACTTGTTAGGTAGTAGTTCTGCAATAAAGGATCAGGACCGCTGTGAAACACAAGCTAACTCCACTGTCTTATGAACAGAAAAATAAACCCCACGTAACGGTTTCTATAGCTACTAAGTGTAAAGTACTTCCTCAGCTCACAGGGACTCCACTGGAATAGTGTGTCCAGGTTTGGATCCCACTTGGAGCTGCTAGAGATATAATGAGGACTACAAAGACAGACCTTCAAACAAAAGATTTCAAAAAATACAAGAGTTAGATAAAATAGTTGCTACAAAGACAAAAAAGGGCACCCAGTTCTTCATGGCTGTGGTGGGCAGGACAAGAATTAATGAGTTTAACACTTTAGCACAGAAATTTCACAACAAACACCTAGTAAAGATAATTAAGAGTGAAGGAATAACATAGTTGGGGAGATTATGGAAACCATTACTGGCAACTTCTAAGAGCAAGTTAGACATGTGTCCACCACAAACAACATAGGTATGAATGAAACACTTACTACGAACCTAATTTCAATTACCACTTACAGAGAACAATATTTATTATTTGATATATTCAACAAAAGAGAGAAAACAAACAAACAAACAAACACACACACTGACGTGAGGAAGGAACCTGATTTGTTACTTGCAGTGACAGAAAGTCTGAGCATCTCCAGCCCAGCGTGTGCCTGTGCCTTTACACAGCCCCGGGAAACATACATGCACACCACTGCCTGCAGCATCACAGCTTCTCTCGTGCTTCTCCAACAAAAGTCCTGTTATTAGAAACATTAAATCAATTCCCATGCAAACTTCCTGATTACAGAATAAGGTAGCATTTAATTGCGTCTTTCCATAGAACAATGTCAATTTAGATTTATTTAATATCACCATTATTTTTAATATCAAATGAGGTCAGATTCTTTAATCTAAAAGCATTTTCTGAGTGGGAAAAATTCCAAGTATGATTTCATATTGTTCATATTTTTTACTAGTCCTATTGGGAACTGAACAGTGGCTTCTGAAGGAGCTGGAGGAAGCTTAAAAGGGCTTCAATAAAAGCAGTAATAAGTGAACATTAAGAAAATTAGAAAAGGCATCACATCATCTAAGAACTGTGAAAAAGCCAGAATATGAACAGCTTTTGTGACACATTGCAGTATGAATCCAGTGAGAGATGTAATTACTTTTCCTGTGTCCACAGAACATGAGATTCTAATTGGAGAAGTAAGAAATAACACCACCTCTGCTGATGTTATTAGTTGCCTGTCATTGAAAGTGGACCTTCTCAGTGGACGTTTTGACCCTACAAAGCATCAAAAAACTACTTGCTTCTAAAATTCTTAAATGTTATTATTTTAGGTTAAAAAAACCCAAACAAAACAAACAAAAAACCAAAGAGATTTCTAAACTAATGTTTCTTACACATCAAAGTAGACAGAAGATAGAATTTTACCAAACTGCATGATATTGTTCACATGATTGAAAAAATGCAAATACATCACAAAACCAGATGAGAAGCCTGTCATGACATGAATTTGGACAAGCACATATAACCAGAATAAGAAATGAAGAGTTACTAGTATCGGCCAAGCTATAGAACTAGTAACGGTCATTTTCATGCAACAGTTTCTCTATTTTTGGTTCTTACTGTTGGCTCGTATTTTAATAGTCCTAAATCTAAAAAATGCTGCAGCATGAAACATGCTTCTCAATGACTTCTTATAATTCATTGTGCCCTTTAATTATAAGCCTGTACAATTTATGGGAGATGGCACCAGCTTTAACCTGGAAAGCAAGAAAGAAATCTCTGCCCTCTTCAAGAACTGTATGTCATTAACAATTTCAATACACTGCCTTGTAAGTCACAAGGAGCTGACAGATAAAAGCACTGTTAAAAAGGTACATTTCAGTGAAGTCACTAAAATGCTTAGATCATTTTATGGCTCATGCCAAAGCACCCATAAAAGCTAGTGTGATTTTAAAAGTCAGCTGAAGTCATGGAAAAAACTATAGTTTAGACTAATTTAAGAAAGCAAAGGAAGAAAAAAAAAAAAAAAAAAGAGCAAGGAAAGCTCTTTTAAGTTCTCTGTTACAGCTTGAAAATAGGATCAGTGAGAAAATAATAAAATATTATTGATAAGGCAGGATTACAAACTTGAAGTCTGCACTGCAGTTTTTACTAATAATGTCAACACTTGATTCTCTTACAAAGCTGGAACTTCTTCAGGTTCATACTCATGATTTACTCTATGCCACAACAATGAGAGATTCTACAGTACTTAGGAGAAGATGAATAAGGGAACCCTGAAAATGTACTGACTGATCTGCTAGGTGACACAAAAAATTACCCAGGAACTATTGGTGGGATTAGACTGTGGGGTTAGTGACATGTGGGTAATTTTGACTGATGACAGACTGTGAAAAACAAGTTTAGTGAGGTACAGTGCATTCCAATATATGATATTTGGGGCTACAAGTAAACTAATACACAGACTTTTGAAAAATATAAAACCCTTTGTATTCCTGTTGAAGCACTGCTGAAACCAAGTGTGAAAATTCCCAGATGGCAAAAACAAAGGGTTCCTTAAAGAAGTTGAACTTGTCTCTGAAACTGTTGGCAGTGTGTTCTGACAAACTATGAAGTCCCCGACTCATTATCAAGCTCTGTGTTCTCCAGTCATGTCCAGTTTCATCTGCTGCGGCGGAGAAGGAAGTTTCTCGGGAGGTTGAGGTCAGGTTACAGACACAGAGTGTTTGAAAAAGGACTAAAGTATCTGATAAGAAATTGCATTAAGGGCCCTGTGACAGGAGTATGTGATCCCACACCAGTTGACAGCCTATTTTTGCTTAGAGAAGCATACAAAACTCAGTATCTTTTGGCAAAAGTACATCAGAAGTTGTTGTTTTTGAAATATGTACCCCTCACCTGATCTTTTAAGTATGTATAACCTCATCACTTCAGCAGTGTCCACAGAAATCCATTTATAGACTTATAAATGTTATAATGTACTAGGCATGATCTAAACATTAATCCCATTTTTGCTCTTTGTTGCAAATAGCAGATGCATTACACCATAGCTTTTCTAAATGAAAAGTAGAAAAAGAATCTGCGTGCATAGGGGATCAGAAGAGCCAACCAGTATTTAAACTGTAAGGAAAATTAAATTCTGAAATAACAACAGGGTTTCTAAATATTCCTAAATAGGATTAGGAAATAGATCTGATATTCAGATTCATTTTTCCTTATAAAAACACGAGTCCCTAAAACTTCTGTCTGTATTGGATATTTCTATAAACAGATTCTAGTTAATGACTTTTTAGCCAGATGATTGCTAGCCTTCTTCATGGATGTACGATTTAAAAACAATGGTTACAGGAATATGCAAGTCCTTTCTTTCTATTTGGTGTTATTTTTACAGAGAAATTAACATAATTGTTTGGCACAGTTTGTGGCATTTGCTTACAGTAGGTTTCAGCAGGCTATATTTCATTTTGTCATAAGTTTTCTCTTGAGTCTAGCCTAGAAGTGTGTTTCTTTTAACTCTATTGATACCATAAAATATAACACTGGGTGTTATTTGAATATTGTTTAGGCAGATTTTATTTTTAAGTTATCTTCCAGTAGTGTTACAATTTTAATACTAGATTGAGGCCAGATCCTGCAGAGTTGCCAGTGCATAACTGCTGATGATCTAAATGGCAATCCTTCTTGCATCAGGCTCGTGCACTTGTGGGATCATGTGTTGATATGGGTTAAATTTGCATTCCATCAAGATTCAAGACCAATGCTCTGAATGGGTTGAGTGGGTGCTGTTGAATGCTATAAATTCAATTCAAGCTGACACTAAACAGTAATAATAGTCTCTCATACTGACTTATAAAATGTCTATATTAAATACATCCAGGAAAATGACAAAGAATTAAGAGTTATATGGAATTAGAAAGGGAATCTACCAGTTACTACACTTAAATGCATTCGATACACTTTTACAAAGGAAAAATGAACAAAGATGTTGAATCTGCATTGACTCACCTCCCAACCGATTAGAAGGCCCACTGATCATTTGAGATCTAGATGAATATAACAAAGCACAAGGAAATCAGGAAAACAAATGTCTAAAATGATCTTGACTTCAGCAAGACTTTTGCCACTGTCTCCCATGGCATCCTCATAGGTAAGCTTAGGAAGTGAGGGTTACATAAGGGGACAGTGAGGTGGGTGAAGAACTGGCTCGATGGCAGAGCTCAGAGGGTTTTAATCAGCGGTGCAGAGTCTAGTTGGAGGCCTGTGGTTACTGGTGTTCCTCAAGGGCCAGTACTTGGTCCAGCCCTATTCAATATATTCACCAGTGACTTTTATGAAGGAACTTGGTGTACCCTCAGCAAGTTTGCTGATGACACCAAACTGGGAGGAGTGGCTGACACACCAGAAGGCTGTGCTGCCATTCAGAGAGACCTGGACAGGCTGGAGAGTTGGGTGGAAAGGAACATGATGAAGTTCAGTAAGGCAAGTGTAGGGTCCTGAACCTGGGGAGGAATAACCCCAGGCACCAGTACAGGTTGGGGGTTGACCTGCTGGAAAGCAGCTCTGCAGAGAGGGACCTGGGAGTACTGCTGGATGACCAGTTGACCATGAGCCAACAATGTGCCTTTGCAGCCAAGAAGGCCTATGGTATCCTGGTGTGCATTAAGAAGAGTGTGACCAGCAGGTCAAGGGAGGTTCTCCTCCCCCTCTGCTCTGCCCTGGTGAGGTCACATCTGGAGTATTGCGTCCAGTTCTGGGCCCCCCAGCTCAAGAGAGACAGGGAACTCCTGGAGAGAGTCAAGCAGAGGGCCACAAAGATGTTTAAGGGTCTGGAGCATCTTTCTTATGAGGAAAGACAGAGAGAGCTGGGTCTGTTTAGCCTGGAGAAGACTGAGAGGGGACCTTATTAATGTTTATAAATATCTAAAGTGCAGGTGTCAAGAGGATGGGGCCAGACTCTTTTCTGTGTTAGCCAGAGACAGGACAAGGGGCAATGGGCACAAACTGGAAGACAGGAAGTTCCATCTGAAGATGAGGAAAAAATTCTTTACTGTGAGGGTGACAGAACTGCCCAGAGAGGTTGTGGACTATCCTTCTCTGGCAACATTCAAAACACACCTAGATGCAGTCCTGTGCAACCTGCTCTAGGTGAACCTGCTTTGGCAGGGTGGGTTGGACTAGATGATCTCCAGAGGTCCCTTTCAACCCCTACCATTCTGTGACTCTGTGATTCTGTGATATAAGTAATTTTTTAATAACAGATGTTTTTACTAATGAGGAGTTTGAATCTTCTGAAATTCACATCACCAGTGGGTGCACAAGCATTGTATTCATTTAAGTTACTCTTAGTATCTAACAGGATTTCCCAGTAGATTGTTTTCAAAGCTGAGCCTTTAGTTCAGGCAGGAACCGCAGGGCAGGACGTAACATTTCAGCTATGCTGGTAATTATGGATATATGAAGACCAGAGGACTGAATCCTAGAAATATCTGGGCCTGATCCTTTAATCTTTCCTAAAGCTCACCCTGCACCTGCTTTGTGCTGCAGCAGTGCCAGGCGGCACTGTCCCCACGGCAGCTCCCACGGGGAAGGGGACACAGATCAGTCCTGGTAAGCTTCCTCCCTGTCCCCTGCGCTGACACAGATCCCTGCCCTGCCCGTGCCATGCTGCAGCTTCCTTTTTCACTAGCGAAAGCAAAAGGGGGCCAGTTCCCAGTTCCCAGTACCAATTTAATATGGGGTGGTTGGGGGAAATGCAAGGGGACTCTGCCCTGCTGCAACCCCGCTCCCCTCGCACCCAAATTCTCAGAGGCATTTGGTGCTATTAGCAGTTAAACTGAGTTAAGGGACTGGGTGTTAGACACGTGCAGCTGGGGATTGCTGGCTGGGCGCCTCCAGCATGTTTGGAACAACACAGCGTGAGCCAACACATATCTCAGCAGGAGCTTTGCCATCGTACTGGGCTAGGGGCGGAGGGCCTTGTGCAGAGAGAAGGGTAACGTCTGCCAAACACAGCTGACTGAACGAAAAGGTAAGGGAGGTTGATTTAGGCTTTCACTGCTACCCATAATGTAAATTCATGGCTCAGACTGGACCCATTACTTTCAGCTAAATAAGCAAATTCTAACTCGATTGTTTATTTTACATAGTTGTCAAATCAGGATCAGTAGAAAATATTTTCTTCCTTATCTTGTCTGCTTTTAGAGAAAAATTAAATAAAACTACAAACTTATAGTATAAATAAAATTATCAAATCAAATGCAAAATTAAGATTAAAAATCTCATTTTCTCTTCTTGATATTTCTAAACAGCAGTAAGGACCTCCAGCAGCCCTAAAAATACACATCTATTCCTGGAAGTGGAGCACTGTATTTTTGCCCTTTGTATATTCAGTGTTCTCAGAAACTCCAAAAGCCTTTGTGTCAAAGCAGTGTCACTGTTATTTACTAACAATTGTGGAAAACATGATACTACCACTATCTGAAAGTAGATGCCTAGATAAAAAAGTAGCATTTACCTTTTGATTGCCCCAGATAGCACAATTATCTTATTGAAAGGAAATGAGAGGATGATAACAATAAAACTCATTCACATGGGGGATGTTATCAAGCAGAAATGTACCTGTCAGGAACCATAAACATGAACTACAGACAGACTTCTCCAAAATCCCAATGCCAGCAATTTAAAAGCCATCAAGGACTACACAACCTGTTTGATTACTTGAAGAAATTATAGCCCAGCTGGCATCCTGACAATCTTTCTGATGTTGAAGGCATTAAGCTTCATCATTTACTCCCATTAATACTCTCATCTATTGTTTATGCTGGAGTAGCATTTTAAGGCCCTGTTCAAGACCACATTGATACTGTTGGTCTACAAGACCAATAAATACTGCAAAAATAGACCAAAAGGCCTTGTCCTTGTCCTTCTTCACAGTTCAGGCTCTAAACTTGCCGAGAGAGCACCTATGTGGAGGGCACTGTGTCTAGCCAAGGATAAGTGGATAAGTGTCTAGCCAAGAACATCAATAATAGCAGAAAAGGGTACAAGGATGACAGTAACAGTAATATGATCCTGGGCTTATATATATTGATACTGTGAAATTGATAGAATCAAGACCAAGCTCAGAAGAATAAAACCAAAGTATAAACAGTATATCACCATTCGAATAAATAAAAAACCCTGTTTCTGGTTCCTCTTTGGTGCTATTCATACTATGCATTTTCATGAACTAATTTATGCATGAATACCCATATGTAAGTTTCTGTTTGTTCAACACAGGACCTCAGTATGGAACAAACCTATTCATATCCCAAATTTTATTATTATTGAAGCAACCCCAGAAGGACTAATACAGTATTCAATATGATAAGTAGGGCAGAAGGCTTTGTAAGAGTCTTACTTTTTAAAGTCTGCTTTTGAGGGGAAGTACTGTTCATATTTTTTGTCATTTAAAAGGGCACTATCGAGGTAAAAAGCCTGTTTTGACCGTTGTTCATTACTGTTACTTGTGGAATACGGTTAAAATGCAATTCAGTTGAGCTCTAAAGCATTGTTAATGCTTTGCTAATACAGTTTCTGCACTTCCGATAAGCTGAACAGCTACTGACACTGGCAACTGTCCACTGTTCATGCAGTTTTTCTTATTTCAGTGGCAGTTTAGATGAATTCATGTTTCACATAGTGAACATGGGCAATCACATTATTTTGCAGTGCCCCAGATCACATCTGCACCCTAGATATCCTTTTCCCCATTACTTTCCTGTCTGCCCCCCAGGGACTCAGCACTGATCGTCACCTCCTGTATCATGTCTCACTTGGCTGCAGCACATGCAGCACTTTCAGGCTCATATAACAGAGCCCATGGGGATGTTCTAGACCTCATCTCCTCCTCCACCATGACGGTCTCTCATTTTGCCTTTTGCTCCTGTGCGCGTGTTCCCATAAATTGATGAAATTTGTCCCAGCTCCAGCCATTACATTTTGCCAGAAGCATGTGGTAATTGGCAAGGCATTGCTGTGATTCAAAGGAGAGAGCTCATAAGAACCATGTTAGATTCCAGGTCAGTGACAGCTTATCCTCTTAACCATATTAAATGTCATCAACCAATTTCAAGTTCACCTAAAGACCTCTGCAAGACTGTGCTTCAATTGCTGGGAAACTTCCTGATATACAGGTATCACTGCATCCTTTGTCTTTCCCACTCTGAAGAGCATTTGAAATCAGACTCCTCTCTACCCTCAGGGTAAAAACAGAAAAAATGTAGCTCAGAAAAAAATCTTTTACTAATCAGAACAGAAAGACCCAACTAGATGTGCAAGATAAGTTAGCAGACACTTCTCAGACACCCATTTTGGGGTCATAAAACTCCTTTCACAAGTGCTGTATTCATCAAGAGACACTTGCCTCCAGATTAACTAAAATCATCAACTATGCCTCTCCAAGTGCCACTTCAGTCCAGATTTCCAGTCAAATGTTTTTTCTATCCACTCTGTGCTGCAAGTGCTATATATTATGTAAACATAACATAAGGTATTGAGGAAAATAAAGCAAGATACTTAACTGACTTTCTTGATAATCCCAGGAGATGCAGCATTCAGAAGCAATTAACCACTGAATACCACGGCTACTTACTTTCTCACTCATTCTGACTTGATATTAAAAATGTCTGTGTCAGAGATATATCTATATTCTCTAGTTTTAATGATGGTTGGTTGATATCTATCTCTGGAGATGTTCAAAACCCACCTGGACACTTTCCTGTGCAACCTGCTGTAGGGAACCTGCTTTAGCAGGGGGGTTGGACTAGATGATCTCCTGAGGTCCCTTCCAACCCCTATGACTCTGTGATTCTGTGATATCCACTGAGCCAAGAGGAAAGCAGAGAACACTTGCTTCAAAACAAAAAAACAAACAAACAAACAAAAAAAAAGCTTTCAAGCCTAGGTAGGAGTCATTATGTACATGGTCATCTCAGAACAATGTATTCCTTAAGAATTCATGTTTCAGCAGTATCACACCAAAACCTAAAACAAAAACAATGGTGTTACTGATTATACCAGGTGTAGCAGAAATAGCTGCAGACTGCCACCTTTTTCAGGACCTCACCACAGCCTCATGCCAAGCACTGCTGCAAATCTGTATAGAGTTCACATTATATAAAAGTGCCATATGGTGTATTAAGCTGCAGTTCCTTAGCTCAGATGGTGGCATTTCAGGAGTCACAACAAGGCTTCCCTAACCTTTGACACCGGATCAAGCAATATCTTCACAAAGATTACCAAAATACATGTTCTGCTATATTCAAACACTTAATGAATTAGATAAATTTGACCTATATAGCAACACCAGATTTTTGTTCTACAGATGTAGTCCGAAACATGTAGGGTATTTCTGTGCCACTTAGACTGCACATTTACAAAACAACAGCCTCTGATGGGAGTGCCTGTTATGGTAAGACAGTCCAGTAATTGTTTCCAGGTAGATTTCTTAATGGGTTTACAATTGTCCTGGTTTTGCTAGGATAGAGTATTTTAAAAGCAAATCCAAACTGCACTTCAACCCAAATTTCCCGTATTTCCCAAACTGTTTGGATGCAGAGTTGAGTCACAAGTTTTGGCAGAGCTCTGGGACCCCTGGGGAGGGAAACTTAAATCCAGGCAGCCACCGGGCACAGATCGTTCCTCGCACCTCCATTTCCAGTGTGGGCACAGGCATGGGTGTGCCTGCTTTCCATGACTCTGCCCCTGTGTATCTCCTAACTTCAGGCAGTAACTTCAGATGCTTGAAGTCAGGCAAGTCAGTCCAAGTGCCCTGTACATTTATAGGCTGCCACACAAACATCTGAGGCTGTGCAGTGCTTTAGGTGGCTTTCTGGCTTGCATTTCTCTGAGTAGTACTGACAGAGATCTCCCTAGTACAAACAGATCACACAACTCTTATCAGAAGTCAGATTAAATAAATGTCTTGCAGAAAATAACATCTCCCTTGAACTCTTCCCCACTAGAACAGAACACTCTGTTCCAGCAGATATTTTACACTGTGTACATAGGCAAGATCACTCCCCTATTTCAGCTAAATATTCCACTTCTTCGGCATTAGTTCTCTTAACCACAGCCCTGGTCTAAGCACTCACATTGAGACATTCACTATTATGGCTCCAAAGTATTTTTCTCATAACAGCTTTCCAAAACAGTTTCCCATCCTGTTGGCAGAGCTTTATTATCCCAGATGTTTTTATTTGAATTTGTCTGTATTTTTAAAAATTTTACAATTTGCTCTCTATAATGAGTGGTTTTTTACAAGATATGCTTCCTATAAAGACATTCTGATAGCTACTAGTTATATTTTAACCTGATTTTATTCTGTTATTCTGCCCAAGACTGGCATGAAGCAATGCTTCCCTTTTTCTCTTTTCTATATAATACAATGATATTTATAGTCTTCTCGTCTTTCTCTCATTTTCCAGTATTTCTAAAGATGATGAGAGAAATTTTCAGATAATTTTCTGAAGACCTATAACGTAAACTACTACTATAAAAATAGTTAGCTTAAGCTGGTGTTCTTTTTAGCATTTGGGAAACGCTTGAATGAGATCTGCTGGTATGTTATACAACCCATGTGAAGAGAAAAACAGGATCAACACATCTGATAAACAAACCAGAGGGTGTTATTCTGCTCAGAGAATTTGAACTCGTTTGAATTAAGGCCAGTCAGAATGGAGATCACAGAATGGTAGAATGGTTTGAGTTGGAAGGAACCTTTAAAGATCATCTAGTCCAACAGTGCTCCAGGTGGGGCCTTACAAGAGCAGAGTAGAGGGGGAGAATCACCTCCCTTGACCTGCTGGCCACGCTTCTCTTGATGCAGCCCAGGATACGGTTGGCCTTCTGGGCTGCAAGCGCACACTGTCTGCTCATGTCCAGCTTTTCATCCACCAGTATCCCCAAGTCCTTCTCAACAGGTCTGCTCTCAATCCTTTCATCCCCTAGCCTGTATTGATACCAGGGATTTCCCCGACCCTGGGGACCTGCAGGACCTCACATTTGGATTTTAATTCAATTGTACACCTAGTTTCTAAAGCAGAAAAAGTGTTAATTTCCCACCACCTATCAAAAATAAGAAATGCAAAAGTAGCATTCATAAATATTAAATCCATATATATTATAGTCAGTTGATATTTATTTGTTTCATCTTTTGCTTTCTTCTGTTTTTGCATTTATCTGATTGTGTTTTATACTGATTTTTCATCTATCATCTTTATGCAAAAGCATTTTGAGTTTGGGATTTTAAATGTAGATTTATTTGTAATCTTCTAATTCTCCAAGTTCTAATTTCTCCCCATTTCTATCTGTCCGATCCCTACTAATACAATGATACACGATTGCAAATGAACAATCTTGTATACTTGTCAATGCTTTTCACTCTCCTTGATAACCTACATATTAATCACTTTGTTAGAAAGGAGATGTTTAAAGATCTTCAAGTTAATTATTTTTAATATTCACAATCTCTAGTGTTTCCTTCATTTTCCCGAGCTTCATGTGCTTTCACAAGCTTCTCAACATTTACCCATTTGCACACTCTGAAAACCTAATTTCAGCATCATTCTCATGTTTTGGGTGAGAAAAAAAATGTCAAAGCATCATAGGGCTCAGGTGGCAAAGTACAGATGCTCTTTAGGTCACAAACAGAAGCATTATCAGCTATCTGCCTGCGTTAATGAATTTGTGTAGTAGTGAGATTACCAGGCCCAGCTCTGCCCTCTGCCCCATTCAGCATTTCCTTTGACCTCAGAGGGAGATGCGATTCAAAACCAAAACCTGACCTATAGTCCTGAAGCAGTATAAGGTATTGTCTACACTTCAGTGATCTGTGAAAGTCCAATGCCAATACTAAAAGAAAAATTCAGGCACCTGAAATTGAATTTAGATAGATTTAGGTGCCAAAATTCTCCAATTCAAAACAATTTTGAAAGAAAGCCACCTATTCCTAATGAGCATAAGGTCACAAAATGCCTTTTTGGCTTTCATCTCAAATGTCCACAAGTGCTTTCAGTGTTATAAAAACTTGAAACTATCCTGGTCTGAGCAACAAGCCAGCCTGGTTTTGGATCAGTATCCTCCAGGCAATAAACTGAGTGCAGAAGCATGTCGCCTCCCCACAAAGTTGAATTTTGCAAGTATATGCAACACTACCAAATGATAACAGCGTAAAAATAGCAACAGTGCACAGGGTGACTCTTCAGTGACAATTCACATAGGGCAGGAATCATTCTTCAGCCTTTTAATTATTACACCAAAATAAAAAGAAAACAAAAAGTACAGATTCCACTCTTTTTGCCACCTGGGGAGACTACAGCCTCTGACTTTCTATAAACCCTGCTTTCTTCAACTCTGCGAGGGACTGGTCAAAAGTAAAGTGAATTTTAAGCAAAGCAAATTTTAAGTAAAGTGAACAGAAAATAAGGAAAATTCATTGAATCAGAAAGGCAGTATACAAGGCTATCCCACAGAGAAGGTCTCAATTGAGACTTGGTCTCTGTTGGCGGCATGAATAAACCTCTTGTGCTGTAGGATTCTCTTGGTTTAACCCCAGCTGGCAACTAAGCACCACACAGCTGCTTGCTCATTCCCCACAGTGGGATGGGGGAGGTAACCAGAAGAGCAACATTGAGAAAACTCATGGGTTGAGATAAAGACAGCTTAATAGGTAAAGTAAAACCCATGCACGCAAGCAAAGCAAAATAAAGAATTTATTCACAGCTTCCCATTGGCAGACAGGTGTCCAGGCATCTCCAGGAAAGCAGGGCTCCATCATGCATAATAGTTTCTTGGGAAGACAAACACTATCACTCTGACCATCCCCAACTTCCTTCTTCTTTCCCCAGCTTTATTTGTGAGCATGACATCATATGGTCTGGAATATCCCTTTGGTCAGTTGGGGTCAGCTGTCCCAGCTGTGTCCCCTCCCAACTTCTTGTGCACTCCCAGCCTGCTCACTGGTGGGGTGGTGTGAGGAGCAGAAAAGGCCCTGACTGTGTGTAAGCGCTGCTCAGCAGTGACAAAAACATTGCTGTGTTATCAACAGTTTCCAGCCCAAATCCAAAACATAGCCCCATACTAGCTACTATGAAGAAAAACCAAAACCAGCACAATGTACTGCTAAGCTCTAAGAAATTCTCTCCTGTGTACTGTTTGTTCTTCAGAAGTGCCCAATTCCAAACAGAGGTATTTGCATACTTAATTAGGATACTGAGACCTTTACTGGACTTCCCTACTGCTGTTGTACTGATAGGTCATGAGCAAAAAAGCCTACACTGCAAGAAAGCAAACTGGAAAACAGCATGTGTAGATGTCTAGGAACAATGTGCCATCAGATGGAACAAATAAACATACAACAATAAATTTCACAGAAAGCTTTGCAAAAACATCAAGTGAAGCTCTTCTCTTATAATCATAGAATGGTTTGGGTTGGAAGGGACCTTAAGGGACCAGGGACACCTTCCACTAGAAGAGGTTGCCCAAAGCCTCATCCAACCTGGCCCTGAATACTTCCAGGGAGGGGGCATCCACAGCTTCTCTGGGCAACCTGTGCCAGTGTCTGACCACCCTCACAGGAAAGAATTTCTTCCTAATATCTAATCTAAACCTACCCTCTTCCAGTTTAAAGCCATTACCTCTTGTTCTATCACTACCTGCTCTTGTAAAAAGTCCCTCCCCAGCCTTCCTGTAGGCCCTTCAGGTACTGGAAGGCCGCTATAAGGTGCCTGTGCTAAATGACACATCTAGCTGCTGGATAACAAACCTCTGCTGAATTAGAACCCCATTCCCTCTCCCACTGACAAGGTTCAGAGGCAGCAGCAGAACAGGAGTAGCGGTGACAGCAAAAGGTACTTTGTGATCCACTATAATACCCCCCCCGTCCTCTCTCCCTTGCTACTTTTTCTGGAAGAGGACTCCATCTGAGTGAAGATCTTAGTAGCAAAGCCTGGAATAAAATCTGCTTTGCGAACCTTGCTCGCCTTTCAGGGAAGCGTAAGGTCTAACCCCAGAGCCTGGCTCAGCGCCCGGCTTCCCCGGGCAGCTCCTGGAGTCCAGGCGCTCCGGCTGAATCCGCAGCCCTCTGTGGCTTCCCGGGGAGGTGCTATTTGTCAGGAGGGAGCAGAGCAAGAAAAAGACTATGAAGACACTGTGTTCTCTAGGTTTTCTGAGGCCCTTATGAATGTATAACTTTCTCCCTTTCCACAGTAAATATGGTTTTGGTCAGAGTTACATACTGCTTATGAAATTCAGTTTTATAGATAATACAGCAATACTGCTGGTTTGTCAAAGACGTCAAGAGGAGAATGAGTGTTATCACATGATCATGTCAAGTATGTGTTCTTCCCAATACTGATGATTAACTAATCCACAATAAAAATATTTTAATAAGCTGAAAAGTGACTTAATTCCTCAATACTTACTAGCTATATATGGACTGTAAGGGGAAAAAGTTTGCTTGAAAGCTAAGGATTGTTTTATGATGTATGATAAGGCTATAAATCTCTATGCAAAAAGGAGAGGAGATCAAAGGGAATCATATCCCATTATGAATTCCGAGGCAGCCTGAAGACTTCACTTTTTATATCTTGTTTCTCGGCAAGGCAAAAATTTGAGCTTGAAATGAAAAAAGATAAAGCAGGCTCCGAGAACTGAATCATCATCAACTCTTGAGCTGAGTTACTATGGCAATGGCAGTGCTGCTGCACAGCTTCTTCTACTCTTTCTACTGCTACGACAGCTTTGTAAATGCACATGGGAAATTGCACGCGTGAGGCTTGCAGAAGCCCACGGTCTCAGGTGCCCCATTTCTACTGAATGGAAGAGCAAATTTGTGTGATTAAATATGTGATTTGCAATTTTCCGTTTTCCATGGAAACAGTCTTGG
>NW_010308820.1:16264-18199 GCF_000700745.2 Antrostomus carolinensis
GTATATTCCAGTGCTTAGAAAATATCAGATAAGCATGTAGAATTTTTAATACAGGAATTTTAAGCATTTTTTGCAGCTGTAACTAACTCACTTCTTTAAATTATAAATAGCTTGACACTGCCAGGGGAGGATGGTATCCAGCATAGCTTGGAGCTTGACATAAGTAATGGATCTACTCCTCATGCCAGGTTAATAAATAAGTAATTCTAACTCTTTGTGTATGCAACAATCAGTGTGTCAGTACTCACCAGTGTCCTCTTTCCTCTTAGAGGACTAGAGGAATGCATCACCTTTCCTACTACTGATGGTATGTTCACTGCACATAAAAGACACATTTGCTCTTAATTATTTTTGAGACAGTATTTAGTACTTATGCTCTAATAGCAAACAGAAGATCCCAACAGGAACTGGGGCCCTTTGTAGGAAGCATACATGCAAAGGGAATCTTTGTGCAAAAATACTATTGCTGAAAGTACCATTCCTGCAAGCTCACAAAGTCCTATAAGCAGACACTTACGTGGAACCTCAGATGAACTCCCTATTGAGAATTTCATCACCCATTTTGTGGAAAAGGAGTCCTTTTCATCCATTGTGTGGATACACAGACAGCCAGATACTTGTCCTGCTAATACATGTGTATTATTACACTTGTTGAGGATGAGAGGAAATGGCCTCAGGTTGTGCCAAGGGAAGTTTATCTTGGATAGTAGGAAGAATTTCTTTACTGTAAAGGATTATCAGGCATTGGAATGGGTTGCCCAGGGCAGTGGTGGAGCCCCCATCCCTGGAGGGATTTACAAGTCATGTAGACATAGTGCTTAGGGACATGGGTTAGTCGGGGACTTGTCAGTATTGGGTTAATGACTGGACTTGATGATCTTAAAAGTCTTTTCCAATCTAGGCAATTCTGTGATTCTGTTTTTCAACTGGACCTGCTCTGGGGAGCAGATGAATGAGGTTAACACATGGGCATCAATCAACAGAAGGGTCAGCAGCAATTATCGTGATGAAAGGTAAGAAAGACAATACAATAATTAAACATACTATCCAATAGATTGTTTGAGAATTGAGTAAGTTCTGATGTCTCTACATGTTCTACAAAAGCTGCCATTGAAAAATAAGGAGCCAAAAACATCTGATGTGTTTTGCTATTTGTATATCCAACACATTTGTACTGGTAACATCTGTCATAGATTTAGAATCATAGAATCATAGAATGTACTGGGTTGGAAGGGACCCTCAAAGGTCATCTAGTCCAACCCCTCTGCAGTAAGCAGGGACATCTTTACTACAGCAGGTTGCTCTGAGCCCCATCAAGCCTGACCCTGAATATCTCCAGGGATGGGGCCTCCACTACCTCTCTGGGCAACCTGTTCCAATGATCTACCACCCTCATATTGAAAAACTTCTTCCTAATATCCAACCTAAATCTACCCTTTTCTAGTTTAAAACCGTTACACCTTGTCCTATTGCTACATGCCCTTGTGAACAGTTCTTCCACAGCTTTCTTATAGGCAGCTTTCAGGTACTGGAAGGCTGCTATAAGGTCCCCCCAGAGCCTTCTCCAGGCTGAACAAGATCATCGAGTCCAACTCTTGCCCTAGCATAGGACAATCCCAAGATTCAGACCGTGTGTCTGAGGGCATTGTTCAAATGCTTCTTGGAATATTGTCAGGCTTGGTGCCATGACCACCTCCCTGGGGAGCCTGTTCCAGTGCTCCACCACCCCTGGGTGAAGAATCTTTTCCTCCTCCCGGGCACATCGTCCTGCCATTTCCTCTGGTCCTATCATTGGTCACCAGGGAGGAGAGATCAGGTCTCAAAAAGCTGTCATTGAATAGTAAGGTGCAGAAAACACCTGACACGTGTTGCTATTTGTACATCCATCACATTTGTACCGGTAACATCTGCCCCTTGTTAGGAATCTGCTTTGGT
>NW_010308821.1:0-244 GCF_000700745.2 Antrostomus carolinensis
CCGGTGGCCTCGGCACCATGGGCACATTGTTTTTCATTTCTTTCTTTTTTCATTGATTTTTTTTTCATTTCCCTTTTTTCTGCCAGGAAACTGTCACACCTTTTTTTTTTAAATTATTTTTTTTAAATAAAATTTAAAAATAGCATTTGCTGAGGCGAAGCCGCCGGGGTTTTGTTGCTAAGGGAGAAATTGAATTTCAATCTCGATTTATTTATTTTATTTTCCCTTTTCCCAGCTTAACTCG
>NW_010308821.1:346-4546 GCF_000700745.2 Antrostomus carolinensis
ACGCCTCAATTTTGGGGTAAATAAAGGTAAATTTGGGGTTGGTCGTACCTAGTCGCCGTTGCGGAGATCTCCGTTCCCGCGGGTGCTGTTGGAACATTCGGGATCCTTGGTTTTCCGATCGATTTCTCCACCTTTGATCTTCTTACGGGTCATATGGCCCCGAAAACTCGCTTGGATTTTGGCGGGCGCCCTTCTTACGGGTCATATGGCCCCGAAAACTCGCTTGGATTTTGGCGGCCGCCGCGTTGGCGTCGGGATCGTCCAGCGGGATGTCCAGGATGTCTTCATCCAGCTTCGTGCAGGCTCCTTCCTGCCCAGCGGGAACGGGACGGTTACGGTGGGTGACAACCCAAAAATGAGCATCCTCACCCCAAAATTAAGCCCCCTAGGCTGAAAATTAAGTTTTTTGCACAAAAAAACCCCACGTTTTTGGCTAAAAATTCTAGGTTTTCGCTAAAAATTAGAGATTTTGGCTAAAATTTAAATAATTTTGCTAAAAATTAAAGAATTTTGCTAAAATTTAAAGAATTTTGCTTTAAAAATTAGAGAATGTTGCTAAAAATTAAAGAATTTTGCTAAAAATTAGAGAGTTTTGCTAAAAATTAGAGAATTTTCTTTAAAAATTAGCCTTTTTTTGCTAAATTTTGCTTAAAAAGTTGCTAAAAATTAGCGCTGTTTTTGCTAAATTTTGCTAAAAAAAATTTGCTAAAAAAAATTTTGCTAATTTTGCTAAAAAAAAAAGTTTTTTGCTAATAAATCAGTGTTTTTAACTAAAAATTAGGGTTCTCGGATAAAAATTGAGGATCTGCTAAAAAAAAATGAGGTTTCTTTCCAACTAAGTTGGAGTTCTTTGCTAAAAAATTGAGGTCTTTGCTGAAAATTAGAGGTCTTCGCTAAAAAATGAGGGTTCTCTGATGAAAAAGTTGGAGTTCTTTGCTAATAAATTGGAGTTCTTTGCTAAAAATGAGGGTGTTTTGCTGAAAATTCAGGTTCTTTGTTAATAAATTAGTGTTTTTCACTAAGAATGAGGGTTCTTTGGTGAAAATGAGGGTCCTTTGCTAAAAAAATGAGGGGTTTTTGCTAATAAATTTGTGTTTTTCATTAAAAATTAGGGTTCTTTGCTAAAAATGAGGGTCTTTTGCTAAAAAAAATGAGGGGCCTTTGCTACTAAATTAGTTCTTTGCTGAAAATTCAAGTTCTTCACTAAAAATGAGGGTGTTTTGCTAAAAATTAAGGTCCTTTGCTAAAAAAAAACAGGGTTTTTTTACTAAAAAATTAAAGTTCTTTGCTAAAAATTAGGGTAATTTGCTAACAAATGAGGGTGCATTGCCAAAAATTAGGGTCTTTTACAAAAAATGAAAGTCCTGTGCTAAAATATTAGGGTTCTTTGCTAATAAATTTGAGTTCTTCACTAAAAATGACAGTTCTTTGCTAAAAAATAGGGGGATTTGCTAAAAAATGAGGGTCCTTTGGCAATAAATTAGGGTTCTTTGCTAAAAATTTGGGGTTTTTACTAAAAAAAAATAGGGTCATTTTTGCTAAAAAATTAGGGTTCTGTGCTAATAAACTAGAGTTCTTTGCTAAAAATGAAGAGTTTTTGCTAAAAATGGGGGTTCTTTGGGGGATTTATTTAAAACTTTGGGATTTTAGGAAAAGGGGAATGATGGTTTTTCCCCCTGGGGCGTGTTCATGGCCCCGCAAAGTTCCTGGGGTTGTTTTACCGCCGCGAAAGGTGATGGGTACGAGGTGGAAATGATATGGCCAGGGTGGAAATCCTATAGCCAGGGTGGAAATCCTATAGCCAGGGTGGAAATCCTATGCCTAAGGGGAGGAAAACTTATCTATGGGGCAGGAAACCTATAGCCAGAGGAGAAATCCTATAGGCAGGGTGAGGAAATCCTATATCTAGGAGAGAAAAATTCTATTCAGAGGAGAAAAAATCTATATATGAGTGGGTGTAACCTATATACAGGGGAGAAATCCTATATCTAGGGCAGAAATCCTATATCCAGGGGGAGGGAATCCTATATCTAGGGGAGAAATACTATATTTTGGGGGAGAAATTCTGTATTCTGGGGGAGAAATCCTATATACAGGTGGGCATAACTTATATCTAGGGAAGAAATCCTATATGCAGGGGTGAAATCCTATAGATAGGCATAGAGAATCCTATATCTAGGGGAGAAATCCTATATACAGGTGCAGGAAACCTACATCCAGGGCAGAAAAACCTATATTCAGGGAAGAAAACCTATATATGGGTGGGCATAACCTATATCCAGGGGGGAAAAATCCTATATCCAGGGGAGAAATCTTATATTCAGGGAATAAATCCTATATATAGGGGTAGATAATCCTATATCTAAGGGAGAAATCCTATATACAGGTGTGAAAAACCTACATCCAGGGGAGAAATCCAACATACGGGGGAGGGAATCTTATATCTAAGGGAGAAATCCTATATACAGGTGTGAAAAACCTACATCCAGGGGAGAAATCCTATATTCAGGGACAAAAACCTATATGTAGGTGGGCATAACCTATATACAGGGCTGAAATCCTATATCCAGGGGAGAAATCCAACATACGGGGGAGGGAATCTTATATCTAAGGGAGAAATCCTATATACAGATGGGCATGACCTATATCCAAGGGAGAAATCCCATATTCAGGGGGGGAAAATCCTATATCTAGGGGAGAAATCCTATAGCCAGGGGGTGAAAACTTATATACAAGTGGGCGTAACCTATATACAGGGGAGAAATCCTATATGCAGGGGAGAAATCCTATATACAGGGGTGAAATCCTACATCCAGGGGGGATAAATCCTATATCCAGGGGAGAAATCCTATATCCAAGGGGTAAAAACTTATATACGAGTGGGCATAACCTATATCCAGCAGAGAAATCCTATATCTGGGGGATAAATCCTATATCAAGGGGAGAAATCCTATATACAGGGGAGAGAAATCCCATATCTGGGGGATAAATCATGTATCCAGGGGGAGAATCCCTCTATCCAGGGGATGCAAACCTATATCCAGGGGATGAAAACTTATATACGAGTGGGCGTAACCTATATCCAGGGGAGAAATCCTATATGCAGGGGTGAAATCCTACATACAGGGGGGAGAAATCCTATATCTGGGGACAAATCCTATATCCAGGGGGTGCAAACCTACCTCCAGGGAAGAAATCCTATATCCAGGGGGTAAAAACTTATATACGAGTGGGTGTAACCTATATCCAGCAGAGAAATCCTATATCTGGGGGATAAATCCTATATCGAGGGGAGAAATCCTATATACAGGGGTGAAATCCTATATCCAGGAGGGATAAATCCTCTCTCTAGAGGGAGAATTCCCATATCCAGGGGGTGAAAACCTGTATCCAGGGGGTGAATACTTATATGCAAATGGGCATAACCTATATCCAGGGGAGGAATCCTATATACAGGGGTGAAATCCTATATACAGGGGGAGAAAACCTATATTCAGGGGGTGAAAACTTGTATCCAGGGGAGAAATCCTGTATCCAGGAAGGATAAATCCTATATCCAGGGGTAGAATTCCTATATCCAGGGGGTGAAAACCTGTATCCAAGGGAGAAATCCTATAACCAGGGGGTGAAAACTTATATATGAGTGGGCGTAACCTATATACAGGGGAGAAATCCTGTATCTGGTGGATAAATCCTATATCCAGGGGAGAAATCCTATATCCAGGAGGGATAAATCCTATATCCAGGGGGTAAAAACTTGTTTCTAGGGGAGAAATCCTATATCCAAGGGAAGAAATCCTATATCCAGTGGGTGAAAACTTGTATCCAGGGAAGAAATCCTATATCCAAGGGAGAGAAAACCTATATATAGATGAGCATAACCTATATCCAAGGGAGAAATCCTATATGGGGAGGGAGAAATCTTATATCCAGGGGAGAAATCTTATATCCAGGGGGTGAAATCCTATATTCCAAAGGAGAAATCCTATATCCAGGGGTGGAATCCTATATCCAGGGGGAATAAATCCTATATCCAGAGAAAAATCCTATATTTAGGGGGATAAATCCTATATCCAGGTGGGCTTTGCCTCTCTCAAGTGCCCAGGAGGGGAGATGGTGCTGCTGGATGAGTAGGAGGGGGGAAAAATAGGGAAAAAAAGGGAAAAAGAGGGAAAAAAAGGGGGGAAAAATGGGAAAAGG
>NW_010308822.1:0-4397 GCF_000700745.2 Antrostomus carolinensis
TTTAATCAGTGTAGCTTTCTCACTAGTGTTGCAGTTTAGTATTTTGCTGTAATGATTCACAGTGCGTGTGCACGGCTGCAAAAGGAATTCTTCTAAGAAATTGGAGCAGTAATGTCACATAGCAGAGACCAACAGCATATGCTCATATCTTTGGTGAAGCAACTAAGGAGCATAATTTTCCCTCGACTCAGTTGGTTTTTTTTTCCTACATCTTGCTAGGCTACCTTTGCAGGTACTTTGTGGCAATGGCCAAGGCTTTATTTAAGAAAATTAACATTTCTTTTATTTATTTGATGAAAGAAGTTAGTTGTTGAATATGTATTTTCTATGTAACCATTAGCATGCCAAAGGAGGGAAAATATAATGAATTATTTTTCTTTTCAAGTATGCTGGAGTTCAGTCTCTAATGAGTAAGCCAATGAGTTATTACCTTACATTTAATTGTCCTGATGCTGTACATGATTTTAGACTAATCCAATCAAATAATTTTTAAACTTTCAGACGGATGTGACTTCTTCAAGGACTCAGAGTATGAGATGTGTCTTCGCTGGATGCAGCTGGGCGCATTTTATCCATTTTTGAGGAATCACAATCAGAAAGGAACAAGGGTGAGTCACAAATTTTAACAGTTTTTAACTACTGAGCCTTTCTGATACACATGTAGACACCACCCAGAACTTCACACAAGCTGTCCCACCTCAAAAAAAAAGTATATTCCAAGTAAAATGGACAAGAAAAGAAGACATTGGGCTCTTTATCAAATAAACAATCTTCTTTATATGCTAGCTCTGCTGTCAGGCTCTGCCTCACCTGGGACATTCAGTGCCCACAGAGGGGCTGCTTCGGATTTGGGCCACTTGAAGGAAGCTTATTCCAAGTTTGCTTTGACTGAATCAAACTCCTGCATATTTTTTCCTGATGTGCCATTTCTGTTTAAAGACACTAGACCAGCAAACTAAAATGGAAAATGCACTTAAAGGAGCAAAACTGACCTTGGTGCTCTCAGCCCTAATTGTCCATAATTATACAACAAATGAGAAAATGGAACAGTGTAATAAGATTCTAGAGTAAGACTCAGTAATTTTTGTGCTTTGCACATTTGCCACCATCAGATATTGTATTTCTTTTAAGAGTAAAGGAAAATAATTGCCTAAATGTAGGTCTGTGCTGCTAAGGACTATATTGTAGAAAGCTGTAAAACAAGATAACCGGCAAAATAAAATAATAATAAAAAAAATGGAAACAGCACTTCTATTCCAGTTAAAGCTTCAGGTCTAGCAGAGCAGAGCTATTTATATGGCATATATCTAATGGATTAAAGTCTCCTTTTCAAAACCGGTGTACTTTATCTTGCAGCGACACACCTTTCGATAGGACTTTTAAAGCCTTTAAAAATGCAGATTCAGGTTATCATGTTGCTTCCAGTCTTACCCAATTTGCCAAGGTATTGTTCAGTACATTTAATAAAGATTGGAAGTGCTCCCCGACATCAGTCATTAGTGCTTCGCTCTCTTCTTGCAAGTCCTGAGTGCTGCCCTGCAGAAAAGAGGGATAATAAATTATCTACTCTGGGATGTGTCACGCCTTCGGGACACTTTGCATTAAACATTTTTTACAGTACTCCCCCCCAGCCTTTTCTCACCTTCCCTCTTTCTAGATCCCTTCTTAGGGCTGACAGTGATATCTACAGTTTTCAGTGTCACTTACTACTTAATTGTAGAATAAAGAACTAAAAGTGCTTCAGTTCAGAGGAGAAATTTCCTCAGCTTTGTCTTGCTATGTTGATTTTGATGCACATTTGGTAATTACTTATAGGTTATATGAAGTCTGGAGAGAAACATAAGATGAAAGCAAAGAGATGCTAAATGTGAAGTCTACAAAATATTAGCAACTTCTTTGACCAGTTCTTTGGTTCCGTGCTTTTTGGTTTTGGTTTATTGGTTTGTTGGGGTTTTTTTGTGAACCAAACCATCCAGCTTGACTAATGAAGGTCTCTTCTCTTTCAGCGCCAAGATCCTGTTTCCTGGAACTCAACATTTGTGGAGATTTCCAGGAATGTGCTGAATACAAGATACACTCTGTTACCCTACCTGTACACATTAATGTATGAAGCCCAAGTCCATGATGCAGAAAGGCAAGTACCTACGATGTCCATGATTATCAGCACTACTTTGAGGGCATTTAGTGCTGAATAATAGGATGGATAAAATATACAGCAGCGATTTCAAAGCATCATCAATGTATACCATGATCATATGTAACTGGACAGTGAATAGAGTTGGATGTGGGAAACAACTCCCACATCTCCTTCAGTGAGAAACATTTTTCTCTTTCCGGTCTTGCCACCCTTGATCTTCCTACTGCTGTTTGTTTGCCTTCTTCTGTATCTTACCTCTAAAATGTTCTTCTATTGGCCTCATTTAGCAGGGAGTCTTGTAAGACTAAAAGCATATGTCTTCTGGAAATACAGAACTTTTCTTTATTTGTGTATAGGTAGACATACCATATATTTGTCTATAGCGTATGGACACAATTTGTGAACTGAAATTTTGATAATCTTGGTGGTGCTTCAAGGAGAAAAATGTCATATTGCATTCCTAATTTTTAAAATATTACTGGTAAAATTTTCCAGCTGTGTTGCCCTTCGTTACAGGATATAGGATTTCAATAAGTGTTACAAAAAAGACTTCTCAGGCTAAAATTAGGTAAAGTTACTCCTTTGTGAAAAGATGTCATGTACTGAATTCATTAGCTTTCATATTTCCTTCATGATAAATGAGGATTCTCGTGCGAAGTTTCATATTACTATAGTAACGACTTCATTTGCTTTAATTTCTCCATTTCTTTATTCATTTTTAAATTAATTTGGGTTAATTATATATGTTCACAAAAGTGTATTAGCAACTGAAATTAAATTATTTATTCAACTATGATGAACTTTATAGACAGTACAAGGTCATGCTGGTAGTCAAGCTATTCCTTCCCTGGAGCAAAGTTTTTCTAGAGCGAGTGATGCATTGTTAAATTTGTGTCATTAATAAAAGATTACTTCTTAATCAATACTTCCTTAATAACAAAGTTCAATACTAACTGTAAGGATAACTATTTACCAAGGTCCTGCAGAGCTCCTGCTAATTTTTTTGGTGATGTAGGGTGCTTCTTGTATGCTGGTTGCTATGACAGTAATTGCCAAGTCATCTTGGCTCTAGCATAACCCTTGCCCAAGATTCTTATAGACACTCCTTTCTTCTGCTGGCAGTGTAGCAACCTTGGCTAATTACAGGAGCCATATAAACACTCATCCTAAAAGTTATCCTGCTCTCGGGAAAAATCATTATCAGTGTGCTCCATGGCCACTTTTACATCCTATAGAGACACCAATTTTAGACTACAAAAACTATGAGATTGAGTTTGTTTTTTCTTTGGTTTGGCTGGTTCCCTGCTCCTGTCTTTCCATTATCTCTCCATGTCTCCCCTGCCTTTTTCTCTTTCAAGAGCCCTTATCTACTGCTGATCTTGTGGGATGTGTAACTGTCTGATTCTCTGCAGATCATGACTCTGTCTAGACCCTCCTGTGCACCATGGGGTCACTCAAGGGGCAAAATGATTTAGCTGCAGGCTAGACTGGGAGCTTTGCTCTCCCAGCAGCCATCAAAGAAGAGAGGATTGCCAGGCCCTACCCCAGACTGTCACTAAGACATTTTCCTCCCTGTTCAATTATATTAAGCAATGGCAAGAGCTCGAGTCAAGGATTTTGCAGCAGTGTTTAAAGGAGAGGAGATTGTATGAGAGCTCATATTATAACGGAAATGAAGTGGCTACAGGATAATATGCTTGTGCTGGGAGATTTGTCATGTGGAAAGCATAAACACATCTTAAGAACAAGGTAAAAAACAACTTATATTAATGGGATAAAACAATGCAAAAATTTATGGTGCTGAGCCTTGCGGTGACAGTGGTATTAAAGAACCTCAAATGAGCTGCAAGATACATGAGGCTTCTGGTTAATGAATGATGGGGTTGATACCTCAAGGTGTAGAGGGAAGGGGTGTTTGTGTCTTCCTTGAACATGTGAAAACTGTACCTGCTGATTTTTGGAGCTGTTTCTAACAATTTTCTGCTATTGTACCTTAAGTGGATTTTTGTGGTGTTTGCTGTACCCCTGATGTGACCAGAGTGTCAAGGAATAAACATTATTGACAGAGAACAGCAGCCCAGCTAATGCTCAGCACCACGTACCTTTGTATTGTTCACTGCTCCTGTCTCTGAACTCGCTTAGGACTCAAGGAAGGAGAAGTCTACTTATGGAGCTCACAGAGGAAAATCTATTGGGCTGAAGAAAAGGATCACATTTTCTAATCCAGACATCTGGAAGAGGGAAAATGACTTGTAACCTG
>NW_010308822.1:4443-16429 GCF_000700745.2 Antrostomus carolinensis
AGTAGAAAGCAATTCAGTTAAGCAAAGTTGGTGCATCTTGATTTGCACAGGAGAACGTCTGAGTTTTCTGTGCACTGAGTGAAAGTACAAATCCCTCTGTATCCTTGTTTGTAGGAGGTGTGATGCACAGCACCTATACAACGCTTACAATGCTAGCCCCAAAAGCTTTGTTCAAAATCTGACATAATTTGTTGTTTTCATTCAGACTCCTGCTTGAGGTTACAAACTACTGTAAAAATATCAGGGTTTGGGTTTGGTTTTTTTTTTTAAAAAAAAAGCTTCCACCTGTTGTGTTTAGAGAGAAAACCTTGAAAGCAGTATGATCAGAATCTTTAAGGATTTGTGAGGAGTGTATGTGTAAAGCAGAAGTACCTAAGGAAATTATTTAACATTTCAGGATTTTAATCCATCATCACTGCAACACAAACATTACCACTAGGTGCAAGGCTACAGTTTAGAGGTTGCTGTGTAGGTTGAATGACATGGAGGTGACTATGCTAATGGAGATCATATGTTTTCGAACTTTGAGGTTTCCCACGTCTTCAATGGTGTAAGTATGAGCTGATCCAACCTGCATGAGCCCTTGTGTCACTTATGCAGACCAGCCTGCCTGCTGCGTGGTTACTAAATTACCATATAGAAACAGAGGCATAAGAAAATTAGATTCTTGGCACCAATGTTATTCACATCTTTCAGTTATTATTACAAATATATGAATATTAAATATTCACCCTTTCTTAAAAAAGCTCCCAAGCCTTTAATCCTGTTGTTTTCTTACAACAAACATCTATTATTTTCACTGGAAAGAAATACAAAGATGAATAATACCCTGTAATAAAATATTTAAATAAGTAAAAAGCTGGCAAGGAATCAGTATATAATAATGGTGGCTTTGCTTTGTTTCCTGCTCAGTAGCAGCAAGAAGCACAGGCGCTGGCTGGAGAACCATCTGTAGCAAGGACAAGGAAAGTCACAGAAACAATCAGGCGACAAGCTTTGACAAAAAAAATGCAAAGGGTCAAAACAGTGATTTCATTAAGCATCTACTTCCAGAATTATCTTTTCCTCACTCCAAAAGCTGGGAGACAATCTGTCATTTCAGCTTTTGTTTAACAATGACCTGAAAAAAAGGTAATAGGTTAGGAATTGGGAATAATTAAGTTAGGACTTAATAAGGTGTATTTTGAGTGTTATTTACTGACTAGAGTGTTTTATTCCTTTAGGTTCATGTCAGTATTTCAGCTCCATAATTTCACCTTAAAATACTTGGTATCTTTTGTTTTATTATTATTCTAATGAAGTGAAGACATTAACCTTCATTTAAAAAGAATAACTAAAGTTTCTTGCCTTCCTGGCTGCAAAAAGAGTAAAAAATGTATGTTTGCAACTTCACAAGCCAAGAAAGTTAGAGAGAGTCCCCAGTTATTTCATTTTTTAGATAGCATTAGAAAATATATCAGTTGCTATTTTGGATCTGCCTGATGTATGACTCAAGAATCTTTGGAGCTGGCAGACTCTTGGGCTTCCTGCTGGTCTGTGCATATGTGTCTTCAAATTGGCACAAGCAGGTAGTTGTGTAAGTATTTGTCTTATGTTAGTGTGCATTTTGACAGCCTAAATACAGACTGGGGTGATTTGAGCTCTTAAATACAAGATTCTCTTATGTCTGTGGTTGAATTATTAGACTGTAGGTGCTCTGGTTAAGCATGTATGTGAATGTATCAATTCTAGAAGGCAAAAAAATAATGACGTGGTGCCTTGGGAGGTTTAAGAGACAGTTTTCCTTCTTTTATAAGGCCTCAAAAGTGGGGGAAGGACTCTCTTTTTAAAGAGACTTAATACCTGACACATACATTTTTGTGAAGATTCATTTCTGCTGGTACATTTCAGATAGGAAAGAACAGGGGAAAAAAAAAAATCACACAAGGCTGAAGAACTTGAGAGAATGAAGACTGGAAAGTAAAACCTAACAGCTGTTCCCAGCAATAAGGCTCCAAAACAAGCACCTGCAATGGGTTTGGTCTGTCAGCTTACGACATGCTTCATGAACAATTCAGATTTAACACACTGCCAAGTTCCCCTCTTCAATAATGCCTTCATTTGCTGAAAAGTCAGCATTTCTTGAAAGAGCTTCTGAGCTCTCTTAAAGTAGTTTCGCTAGCTGACTAGATAGTTGTGGAGGAATAAGTAGTAATTAATTAGACTTTGTTTTTTTGGGGTATTTTTCAGCCTTGGTGTCTTTGCTATAATGACTATTTTTATCAAACCACAAATCAAGAATGCCTTTCCATGCTCTGCACGTTGCCTGAAGCAGAGTGTGAAGATGAGGGTCATTGCTAATGAAACTGTCTGACTCTTGGGAAGCCCACAGCAGTATTAGAAGAGTGATAAAGAACTGATTAAAGTATGTGCTGAACCTTCTTCACATTTAATTCAACCAAACTCATCACACCTTACATTGCTTGACAGTTTTCTGCAAAGGTCTGAGGACTTTATCCAGGTTTTCATTTACTCACGTGATAAGGAAAATAAGCTACAATTTATAAAAAATGAAGGAGAAGAGGTATCAACCTAAATTTTCCTTTGCTTCTGTTTAGCAGTGACAGTGTAGTTCAATAATTCAATGCTGACCAAGCCAGAGAAAACATGCAATGACTCCAACTGAAAGGCTAAGAAACTCTTTTCAGAATAAGGAGTCCTACTCTCCAACCTCTGCTTCAGCACTGTGTATTTTATTCACTGTTTATGGAAAATAGAGAAATGACCCTTAAATCACCCAGTCTTCTCTCAAGATGAATATAAGAATTGGAAAAGTGTAGTTACAGTTTCTCTTACCTCTCTCTCTGGGCTAGGATTTTTCTAATGGAATTTCTCAAACCTGATCTTTTTCAGTATGAAGAGGAGCTGTGCTTCTATTTTTGAAAGGTTAGGGAGTTTTTTAGTTGACCCCTGGAACAAATCTTCTGTGATTTCAATGTCAAAGAGGAAGATTTTGGGGGCAGGAGTAACATCCATGCGATCTGCTTGTTTTTTGATGGTGGAATTTTATTAAGGGGTTCCCAGGAACCCTCCAAGAGCTGTGCTGAATTTGGAGCAGTTCTCTGCTTGCGTGTATCTGCCTCATTAGTTTGCCAACTTGTCCTGAAATTCTTGGGAGCAAATTCATCACCCATATAAACTGACTTACGGTAGCAGAGTTACAGCAGGAACAGATTGAGTCTCCTGCCAGCAAACTGTTCAATCATATCACATAGAATCTGAGACCCTCACCAAAAAGGTGATTTGACCCAATTATTTAACTTTTGACCAGCTAGGATGTTTGGTTTATCTCAGGAAAAATAAGTTATTACTCAGAGTGTGCAGGGTCTGTAATGATCAGATATATGCAGATATATTTAGATATAAACTGTAGTACAACTGGATTACGATCCAGTGATGACTCCTGGGAGAGGCTGGACCCTCTTTTGTTCTCTAGGTAAAAAGCTCTGTACATTCCTAATCAAAACATAATTTATTTGATGTGACCTCACAGTGACCTATGTTTCCCTGAGGCCCTGGAATATTCTGTTCACACCAAACTAATGCGAATCTGTCCAGTTCTGAACTATAAAAGTGGTGAAAGCAGAATCTTCTTGCAGCTCTCACTGAAGATTTCCCATCTTTGCCTGGTTTTGTCTCAGGTTGTGACTTGGTAAGACCATTACCCTGCTTACCCCACATTGCACAGTGCATTTTATCTAAAGACTTCAGAAGTATATACAGAAATATTATCATCTTCATTACCCATATGGAAAAATCATGATGCAAGCAGATGATGAGTGCATGATGACTGGCAGCTGATGCTCAGCTAATGAGTAGCTGACCTGGGGGTGAAGTGCAGATCTATGGCTCTTTGCACTGATCAGTCACTGCATCTAGTGTTTCAGAGAAGGAGGAGACCTCAGTTGGCAGCTGCCTTGCCACGTGGAGAAGGTAAACCCAGATAGTTTCTTTATCCTAGGCTTGAGGGGTGAGCCATGGAGCACAGGGTTCCTCATTGCTGCCTGTAAAAAATGCTCAGCCTTCTTCCTTCCCTGAATATGACCATAGCTCCACTGAAGCTCTCCCAAGTTGCTAAACTGTGATTACAGAGTGGTTTCAGCCCTGCAAACATTGCATGTGGGGAATACAGCAACATGCTCCTGTTGGATCTGTGATAGGTGTCCTTCCATGATGGTTAATGTTTATGTTCCTGCCTGAACTGGTAATCTGCAAGGAGCTTCTTGCAGGAATTAAGGGCTCCAAACTGTAACTTAAATGGTTGATACCAAAATAATTAAAAAAACCCCAAATCTTGTGAAACCATAGAAAAAGCTGTTTCTTTTCCCTAACATGGTTCCTTAACTGAAAACTCAATTATCAGCACAACTGTCTGAATGAATACAACTGGGGAGCTAACTATGACCAGCTAACAAGTTTTTCAAGTTGTCTGTGATTTAATTAAGAATGGGCCTGTTAAAAACTAAGATAAATGTCTCTCTTTAAATTACTACATTTTTAACAGTGCCTAATTTCCTAGCTTATTTTCCTACACTATTCTCTATGGTCTCTAGCCTATACTCCTGGGCTTCTAGTAATTCTGCTTACCAGCTGTCAGAAACGAATCAGCTCTTAATTCCCAGAAACTAAAGCAGGACAGAGTAGAGACCATGCTGTTCCAGCCCTTGATTTAATAGAGTTCTTGGTTGTCTTTATGGTCAATCAGTGTCCCCAGCTGAAGAGCCTTCCCCATTCCTCCTTGTAGTTCAATATCACATCTTGACCAGAAAGCCCTGTTGTTGATATCTTTTGTAGACTAATGAAAATATACTCAACTAGGAAACCTGCTGGTTAACCCTCTTGGGAGACCTTTTTGTTCAGTGCTTTTACACTCTCAAGTTACATAGAAAATGTTTCACTGGGGATTGATAATATAAGTTTGGAGCACTGTGAGTTCAGGGAAGCACTTAGGCAAATGTTTATTCAATGGCAGGGTGATTGCAGATGTGTTTATATGAAACACGTGGCCATATGCTTTGCAAGTCTTAGTACTTCCTGAAACAGTTAAATGAAGATATAAACCTTGAAAAACAGATATATATATATATATTAAACAGATCTATATTAAACAAAACTCTCAAACCATTGATATCTTGATAATCCATGTGAAACTATTATTTCTCAATATGCACTCATAAAGCAGGATATTTAGCAATATTGAGAGGGATGTTAGAATTACCATTTCCAGAGCTTACTTACACACATGCATGGTGTTACAATGCAATTGAGAGTGTGAAACAGCTAAATAACAGGCTGCATTTCCAAACCAGTCATTGAGAGGGGTGGCATTGATTTGTGTAGATAGATGGTTACAGAGAGCCTCAGTGCTCTATATGTATGATTGATTTTTCCTTCTTTTAAGTGCTGACTAAGGAAAAAAAGAACCATTCCCTTTGTGCTCAGGAAGGACACATCTCATTCCTGCACTTCACAATCAGAGGTGAGATATTGAGGAAATTTAATAAATTTGTGAATAGTTACAAAAATACAAGTGGCATTTCTCAGCCATTTCTACATTACTGAAAAATAACTTGTCAATAATTTAATAGTATGAATTGAAAACTTTTCTTGGAAAAGAAAGATTTAAAGTTAAGCTTCTATCTATCTGTTGTGAGAAAAAGACAAAACCCAGTTACATATTAAGGTTTCATATTACGATTATGATTGAAGACTCTTCCCTATGAACTCTTTTCCATATTAATCTTTCATATTTTTTTCTTCTGCTTTTGACATTTATTGTTGGTATCCCATGAAATCTGTTTATATTAATATCAAAATTAGTACTTCATAATTCATTAAAAAAAAAAAAAGTTTTAAGGGTCATAAATTCAGTTCTCTCCTGCAACTATTTTAATAGCTCTTTTCCTCATTTGGGAACATTAATGAGTTCTTGTGGTGCTTAAAGCAGAAATAATAGACAAAGAATGTGAAGGTTCCATGAAGGTTCTAGTAACAAAGATATGGAAAAAGAAGAGAATAAAAACTCTTTAATCATGTAACATGGATAAGCTTATTTTCATTTTATAGCTACTTTTCTCTCTTTTACAGAATCTGATGCATTGTATTGAACCCAGATATTATTAATTAACCAGCCATTCCTTGGCTGCAATAAACACAATAACTATGTTCAGTCCAAAGAGTTTCTGCAATTTGCCTGTAATTATGTATGTACCTGCCGTTGGTAGGTTGGTTGGCAAACAACTCAATGAACTGATAACAGCAAAGTATAAAGCATTGGTTTTGACATCGAGCTTGCCAATCAAGAGCAGCAGAGGAAGGAACCAGAGAGGCTTTAAGGTATGTCATTCATTTTATTGCACTCAAGTTTCTGGAGACCTTTACCTCACTGCTGAGTACACACCACGCAATGAAACTTAGATTTTGAAGTTATAAAACTTTATTTCCAAAGTCTCAAGTCTTGGGAGAGACCGTGAGAAGGAAAGAACTGAAACGCAACATTATAGGTGGAAGGGGAGAAGGGAGGGCTTCTGACAAGAACTTTAATAAAATTCTAGTTTTCGGAAAAATTAAAGTTACTTTTTAGGACTCTTAATCAGCATATATTCAGGTAACATCAAAGGGAATTCAGAAGAGGAACTGCTGGATTATCATTTCCTCATCATAAAGAAGAAGCCTTGTATGCTTTTAAATAGACAGGGTAGTTGCAAACTGTAAGTACAATACTCCCTGGGGAAGTAACAATAAACACAATATTAAAAATGGCTTCAGATTTTGATATTAATGGAGAAAATTTGAATAGTACTATGTTATTTACAAAAGCTTCTTTATTAATCACCATACTGAAAATCTCTTAGTTATCTAAGTACTCACTTTACTATTCTGGGGACTATTGATGGGCCAGTTCTGCTTTTACTCTTGTTTCATTCCTGTGGCTGTGGGATTTATGTGTGTTGGCTGTGTGATAAGTTATACGTGGAAGAAATGGGAGGAAAAAAATATACAATGGTGTTATTTCATAAAAAAAAAAAATATCTTCTTCTAAACTATTTTTTGTTCCTTTGTTTCATCACTAAAACATGTAAAATTGTTTTGATATGCCAGTGCAGTGCACATGTATGCCCCCACTTTCTTGCTTTATCTCAAAAGAACTAATTTCTCTGTCTTTAAGGCTGTTTTGTAAAGTTAAATATTCTTAACCAAATGTAAAATGCAGTAGCTGCTGCCAATGTACATTGATCTGGATGCTGGAGATTAGTTTTAATTAGTTTTATTGCTGGTGTGCAGTTCAACGTTAATGGTACGGTGTTGTTCTTCACACGGGGCTGAGCAGCTGGCTCTGCAGCCAGCACATCCCCCTTGGCACAGCACGCCTTGCTCCAGTGTGCCTCACAAAAAAACCCCACAATACTGGGAAAAGATGACTTTTACACAGAACTTTAAGGCACTGACTCCACCGACATCCCTCATTTTAGTTGTCATTTCAAAAGCTACTGTCTACCGTGGCTTGCACATGTCAGATATTCTTCCACTTTACAAATAAGTAATTTACTCTGTTACTTATGTCTTGTCTTTCCCGTGTCATGAGCACACTATCAGAGCTCATAAGAGGTTTTTGTCAAGTGCATTTTTAACAAATCAACATCCTCCTTTATAAAACCAGATATAGTTTGTGTTTGTTCTAAAGAATGAAAGAAAACTTTGGGGGGAAAAAAGGAAATATAAAGAGAAAGAGGATTTTGCTTGTTTTCTGTTTCAGGAATTTCAGTAACATGTAAGAAACTCCACAGTAAATCTCAGGAGAAAATTCTTATTTGTGTGTAAAGTGGTTTGCAGGGACCAAGATAACATTTCTAAGTGATCACCCACTAGTGCAATAATGCAGTAATCTGCACTGTGTGAATTACCCTGAGTAGACCATTTATTGCACATAGTCTTTAAGGAGTGTTTTATTTAAACCCTGGGGTTAGAGGACATGATTTAAGACCTGAATCATCTAATAATTAATGAAGTTTATGAATTAGTAATGCAATTTATAGCATTTTCGAAGCTGTTACTTGTGTTTTCCTTTTACCAACAGTATTTCTCTAGGTCTAGATGGGCAAGAGGAATTTCAGTGGGTTGGAAATCACCCTGATCGTCCTCTTCTGCCTGGTGTTGATTATAGTCTGTGTCCTCATTGGCCTTTTAGCATCGGGACAATCTGGAGTCAAAACTGCAGGTAAATACTTCCCATTGCTGCTGTAGGACCAGAGCTAAAACCCTCTTCTCTGCTTGCTGAGACTATTGTAAATGCCACAGAGCTTCAGGAACTCATTGTTGGCATCATTTCTGTCACTGTTTGATCCAGACTTCTCAAGAATGTGGATATTCAAGTGATAAAAAGAAAAAAAAAATCATTATAAGCACTGTAAAAGAAAACAAAACAAACAAACAAAAAAAGGAATATAAAGTGCTGACTCTCAGTGTTACTCTTATATTCATATCATTACCCAAATGTGAATCTTGGTCATTCCTTCCTACAGATTGTGTGAGTAAAGTTACCAGTTGTGAAGATAATAAATAGTGTGACTCAAAATTTATTATCATGAAAAAACCTTTTATCCCTTCCTCCCAAGTCTGGACTTGTTTTATAACATAGAACTGATATGATCTGAAAATTTTTGAATATAAAAAAGACAACACTAAAAAAAGATAAAGGATAAGGGAGACTATGTAAGAGCAGCCAAATTGTGTGGAAAACACATTATAAACATAAAAACCTATAGTGTTTCCTGCTAATGTATTGGTACATTAGAAACCACTTGTCATACAGGGATATGATACAGAATAACCTGTTTTACATACGGTTCCCTTTCGGGTGAGTAACCCCATTTACACACAGGGACTGAAGCAAAAAGCTTGGAGGTGAAAAATGACAGTAAAATAAAAATAATTGCTAATACATGGCAAACATCTTAGTGTTTTAGTAAAACTGCCCATGCAGACTAATATCTGCATAATTTCTGCCTGTTTCTGTGACAAGTGAGTGTGAGTCTGCCTGAGCAAAAAGTACAAGTGTGTAGATTGTAGAAAACACAACCAGGCAAGTCCATGTTTTTGTGACATCCCAGCTTGAGACAAGATTTCTACGCTTTATAGTTCACATCCCAAACACATACAGTGTTCCAAAATATGTAAAGTAGTTTTCAGTGTTGGGAAGAATTGAAAACAACCATCGAGTACCCTTTTGTCAGCTAAAGTTACCAAAAGGTCACCTTAAATTTGATCTGACAAACCTGAAATCTAATGGAGCATCTTAATGGAGCTTTAAGGTACTTTTACTTGATGCTCTAATTCAAGCTGCTGTAGAAGAGTATTTCAAGGGAAGAAGCACCTATGAGAGCAGCAGCACAGTACCATTTAAGACAAAGAAAAGTCCTTCCAATTTTAATTTTAATTTGGCATGTATATTGACAAGAAGCAATGTATAGTCAGCTACAGGATTTAATGAAATCTGGATTAATGTATACCTTAAGAAAAGAAATTATCAGTGTTACTCTTGTGTTCAAAAACTTTAAATCAAGTTGCCCTACCTTTATCTGAAATAGTTGTGTACAGTTTTTCAAAGTTAAAAATAAATTGCACTAGCAATAATTTACACTCCTTTGAATCTATATTACAGGTTTGAGTTTCAAGATGGTGAGAAATTAACCTATTAATTTATTTCCGTAGCAGAGTTTTCACCACAATGTCCGAATATATTGATAGCAGAGAGGATTGACTGCATCCCGGATCAAGTAGCAACAAAGGTCTGAAAACATTAAAGAAATCCCCTTTGAAAATAGGATTTATCTCATAAAACCTCGTGCTTAATTACAAAAATTAAACTTGTCACTACTGTATCAGTTGCTTTCTTAACCTTTTTTAATCTGTAATTTCCTGAACACTTTACAAGGAAGTGTAATTCCTGTGTAGCCCATTTCAGCCCCTTGACAGAAGATCTGATTTTTCTAGCCACTCCAGCAGTTTGCTGTCAAAGGTTGAAGATCGCTGCCAAAGTACTACCCAGGGGTTGGGTTTTGGGATAGCTGGAGACGAAATTAGTCAGACAACAAGCAATTAAAAAAAAAGGCACTCTACTTTTAACAACTTTGCCTGAACAATTTATTTTTTGTCTGACGGTCAAATACCAGCATTTGTAATTGTTCAGAAATATCAGGTGAAGATGCACTTCACCCAGATGCACAAGACTTTTATAATGTAAGAGACATGGTCACAGTTTCCTTTCAGAACCAATCTGAATTTCAGTGTCTTCCTTTCTTGGTTATGGTGTCTCTTATCTGGGAGAGCTCAGAGTATAGAAATGACCTTTTGGTTGAGGAATCTATGAGTTAAGATTCCAAGTAAAAAGTATCATCTTAATTTTTCAGTGCTTTCGCATTCAGAATATCTTTGTAATGGTTGGTCTTGGAAGGCTGTTGTTGTTGTTGTTATTATTATTATTATTATTATTATTTTTCATCTTTATGACGAGTGATCTAATTTTGTGATAAAAGCTGGTAGATTCCTGGTGTCTTTCTTTTATTTGGGAAGGCAGCTTAGGAGAAAAAAAATAGTGACTATACTATGACGTATGATGTTTATATCATTTGCAAAGGTATAAAAGATTATTAACCAGCTGTCTCAATCTCTGGGGAAATTCCTAGTCTAATTCTAGAAATAATAGTTGTTAAAGCTTCTGCCATTCCCTGGGGGTTTTTTTATTATATCTAGTTCAATACAGTCCTGTGGGCGAACAGGTTAGTAAAGGCTCAACTCACAGCTTGTTCCTCTACTCTTGCAGTTCCTTCACCCCCCAGGAGCAAGCACACCACAGCAGGAGCAGTCATGCAGATCACTTTAATCTCTAATTGCTACCTTTCAACCAGTCACCCCACATCAAGTGCCTCACTCATCACAATGTGAGGGAAATAGTTTTGTTCTGGTTGCAACTGTAAGCCTTATTGTAAATCTGCCCTTGCTTTTTACTGTCACCGATTAGAAAGAATTAACAAATAATCAAATTATAGATATCAGCAGAAAAATAAGGCCAGATACAGATTTGAACACTGGGGTACCTGCTCTGGAATTAGAGGTAAAATAAATGATTCCTGAATCTGTTCTTTCCTTAGTGAAGACCAGGCAGCAGGTTTCACAGGATTAGAGATAAATGCCACCTTTAACCTGTACCCTGATGAAAGCTGTTAGGCACATGCCTGACACGAGCCAGAGTCCCACTCCAGTGTGTCCATTCGTTCCTGGATAAATTTTCTCCTGGAAGCATTTTGGTTTGTTTGTGTGTTTTCTTCCAAAAATATCCTGCTCTCAGAGGTTCGTTTGGTTGCAGATAAGAGAAATGTTGTAGTTCAGCACACAGACGAGATATTCTTTTAATCCTTGGTGCTCAGTTCAATGTTCAGAAGCCATCTTATACTGTACCCCAGAGTAAACTGTTTCCTTGTATCCAGGATTATTTCTAATCAAGCTTTGACTCTCTCTTTGGCTTTATTAGACATTGGTATCTATTGTCCTGGTTTTATAACTCCGAGGCTGTGATGAGCTCACATCTTTATTTACACTAAACGATAGCTTTTATAACAGCCTCTCCAGTGTCTTTGGATGAACTTTGCTCCTTTCCCTGTGTCAGGTGTAACCAATCTTGCACTTCTGTATTTGCTTCCTTATGCAGGAAGCTCAATGTGCCACAAAAATACAGAGCTACAGCTTACAAATCCACTAGAGTAAGATCTAATGAGAAGAATATCCCTGGGCTGTAAAGTAACTGTTGAAAATAGTCAACAAGTATTCACGAGGAGTAGCTGGGGAAAAAGAAGAGCATGCTTCTGAATCACAGAATCACAGAATGGTTGGGGTTGGAAGGGACCTCAGGAGATCATCTATCCAACCCCGCTGCAAAAGCAGGTTCCCT
>NW_010308822.1:16454-18936 GCF_000700745.2 Antrostomus carolinensis
TTTAGGAAAATCTGTTGTTCAAGCTATTCTGCATTGCATGGGATAGTCATTGGCCTAGGAAGGGATAAGAGGATGAAGGTAGCAACTCTGTTCTTATGTATTTAGGGTATTCCATTATGTATGAAGGAAACTAAGTAAATTAAGTAAAGGAACAAAGCTGTGATCTTTGCAGTCTTAGAGGGGATTGGTGCTTCTTCTCATTTACTCTGAAATAGTTTGTAAAATGGTAAATAGAGAGCTCTCATGGTGGGAGTTGGGAAGGTGGAAAGCAAGCATGGGTTTTGTGCAGCCTTAGTGCATTGATTTGTGGATAGATGTTGGGGGAAAATGAGTCATTCTGTCTCTCCTCCAACTGTGTTTTTTTCTTGGAACCTAATGGAAATGACAGCAGACATGTTTCCTGATGTGATGAGTCCATGACAGAGAGACAAACATTTATCTATTTGGTGAATCTGGGTTTTATCTTGGGTGGTTTTGCAGAGATTTCTGTGCTCTGTGCAATCGCTACTGAATAAACACACTAAGACTTCCCAAGCTGGTGGCTCTGTGAGCTCTGCCTGTGCTTTCCTTCAGCACTTGCATGATTTCTGAACTGGAGCTGGCTTATATTTGCTCTGTTCAGAGACTGAGAAAAGCATTTGACCTGCATGGACCGGGCTGGGCTCAATAACCCAAAACCAAACACCACCAAGGACAGCAGCAATAGAGATTTTGGACCATCTTCACTTGTTTCAAGCTGCAGAATACTTTAAATAAGCATGGCACAAATACCAAAAACATTTGAGCACAATCAGATGAAGGCAGAAACAGTTTCTGTTAGTGGGCAGGTGAAGGGAAAGCTCTTGAAGATCTGCATGTTGGATTTGAATACCTTATGGACACTGCCCTTTGTCCTCAGTGAGGTTTGTTGTGTTACTACTGCCCTTTGCCCAAAGTAATGAGTTGGGTTTTTAATGTGAGAAAATGTGTGGTAACTTAGTGATGTATTACCCAAATCTTATCTTTAAACATAAAACTTATGCAAACAGCATGTAAGTTAATTTCTAACAGCACAGCAAAGGTACTGTAGCATATTAGGCTGCTGAAAGGTAGTGTAAAGGTTGGTGTAACTACATTGAGATATATACTTTAAACAATAGAGGTTTATTTGCTTAGTATTTTCTTTTTTAAAAAGTTGATTTATCTCAATTTGAGGTTCTGGAGAAGCAATCTGAATATTTCTGATACTGGAAAATTAAAATGTAGATATTATACGTGATCAGTCATGCGTATGCAGATGTTTAACTAGATGTTCACCAGATGTAAAACCAAATATAACTTTCAGCCCTTCTCCAGTGTGTGACTTTTGGTCAGACTATACTACATCTGTCACAGCTCAAATGTTTCAATATTTTTCTTTTAAAATGTTCATTTTGCCTGTGGATCTTGAGGTTTTAAGAAAGAATGAATGTCTAATAAGTAAGTTTCTACTCTGAATCCAGAACAGAAGAAAATCCTTTCTATTTAGTGTACTCTGTGCCATTGAATTCACTCAATGGAGTTTCAGAGATGATGTTGATCTGATTGCAGATATTATTAAAGTTTCTGGTGTTTGGGATAAAATATACTCCATGTGGTTTTTAACTATTTTAGTATATAGAATTTATTTGTGTAAAAATCAGCTCATTTTTGCCCCTTATGTTCTTGAATCAGAGGACCTGCACCCTGCGTGGCTGCTGCTGGAGTCCCGAGAGTGATACCAATGTGCCTTGGTGCTTTTTCCCTTCAAACCATGGGTACAAAGTGGATGGGTCAACAAGATCAACCCAGGCAGGTAAGCTGTGGGCTGAGCTCCCCAATTTATGCACGTGCCAATGTCTGATTCAGCACAATAACATTACAACATGTGTTTTTCCCCAAGGTTTTGAGGCTACATTAACAAGGCTGCCATCACCTTCCCTCTTTGGAAACGATATCGACACTGTCCTCCTCACAGGAGAGTATCAGACACCAAATCGCTTCCGGTTCAAGGTTAATCTTGTTTCTTGTGCTATTTTAAGGTTCATGTTCTGTGAAAGATTTTAGGCTGGCTGTTACTGTGCAGTAAGGTTAGGAGAGCTGGATTAAACCCTCTGATACATTCTCATGACTCCCACTGAAGTGGTTGCCTCCTCCTTTCTTTGTACAATGCATCAGGTTAATGAGCATTTAGCAGAGCAGGATATCTGCATGAAAAATTACTGAGATCTTTGAAAAGCTCAGCTTTTATATTATCTACCTTTTTTGCTCATCATAGGAGAATTTTGGGGATAAATATATTTACTTACTTTTTATTTATGGCCTGGCCTTCTCTCTCAATCATTTTGAAAGGCAACGTTAACTCTTCCAATGATTTATGTTTTGTATGGAAAATTCAACAGTTCATGCCATGAATGTGAAGTGTGGATGAATTCTGGGGTTGAGCAGGGCTTCTTCTGTGGGAAACCTTCCTCTTGTGGAAGGG
>NW_010308822.1:18947-20606 GCF_000700745.2 Antrostomus carolinensis
ACCCTGCCTCTTGTGCAAGGTACCTGCTGAGCCAGGGAAACACAGGGTCAAGTACCATGAGGGAAATGGCCAAAAATGAGTGATGAAAGTTGGAAGTTAATAACAACGAAGGAAGAAGAGGAGCCTGGGATAGAAGTGGGAATATCCTAAGTCAGAACTATGTGTGAACACTGGAAAATGTTTGAATAAGGCACTACTTTTTAAAGGCCCAACACTTCTGTTGTTTAAATATGTGCAGATCACTGATCCTAAAGCACACAGATTTGAAGTCCCTCATGAACAAGTGCGACCCTTCACTGGATCTGCAGCCTCCAATTTAAACTACAAAGTAGATGTGAAGCAGGACCCCTTTGGCATCGTGGTGACCAGAGTGAGCAATGGTAGAGTGCTGTAAGTAACATTGGTGCTTGTGCTGAATAACATGGGTGTCATTGGTTTTCTCTGAGTGCCCATGTTGCCACACAAGCAATGTATGTCCAAGATGCCATGTGTGAGATGCCCTCTTGGACATGTAATCTTCTTCTTCTCTTCTTTTGACTGATGGATTTTATGCAAGGACTTTTGCGAGGTCTTTGGAAATCAATTCTGTGATATGGAGAGCTCTAAATGTTTTAGGTCTGGCTCTCTGTTCCCCTAACACTAGGGAAATCTTTACAGCTACTTTGTTCCATTCAGGGAATTTTTATTACCTGAAGGGCTTCTTGCCACTGCTTCAAATCACATGGGAACACCTTTCATGGCATCTTTTATTTGTCACAATCATGCTGAAGCTCTGAATCACCAAAACCACGTTGCCCTTTAGACCCCTGATACCCAAAAATAGCTGGTGCAAGCCACTGATAAGATGATAATGTAATGCTGTAAGTAAAATATTTAACATACTTGTATATTGAATACTGCCATCTCATTTAGGTTATAAAAATAAACAGATAAAACAAACATTCAAGCATAACTCATGGTTTAAGACCCATTAGAAGGGGACGTGTCAAGTTGGACACGCTTATTAAATCAGTCCAGGAATGATTACCTGTCAGAGTGCTAGGCCAGGTGGATTATCAACGCTTCGAGTTTAATTAATTAGCGATGACTTTTCTGGTCTTATTAGTATTGTTTTCTTGCTTAGAGTCCTCTATAATGATTGATTTGCAATTAGAGAGAGCACAAAAGATGGACTTGGTATTCAGTAGTGCATGACTGATTAAACAGGTATATGGAGGGGGAATAAGAAACTGAGCCTGATAGTACCATGTTGAAACAGTGCTCTGGAAGGTTGTCTATATTTTCCTTAGATTTTTGTTTAATTTGATAAAAGTGGTTACTTTTCTGTCCCTAAAAAAATATATATAAATGAGTAGATTAAAATTGTAGCAAGCCCAGACTCCCCCGCTTTTGTTTCTTGTTTGTGCAGTGTTTGTGGTTGCTAATGCACTCTGTATTTATTTAATAGCTTAAGGACCTCTTTATGCATCAAAGAATTTCCTGATAATGACATACTCATAGTGATAAATGTATTTGTAGTGTACTAATACATCTCAAGTGATAAAGTCCCTTAAAATTAGTGTGGATATCTGTATAAAGTCAAGAGAATGTTACGTTGCTCTCCTCTATGTGAATATAATGACTGTTAAATGTCACAAATATCACAGGAAAATACAACTG
>NW_010308823.1:0-1793 GCF_000700745.2 Antrostomus carolinensis
CTGGACCACCATAAGAAAGGATCACAGGCACTCATCCTGCTCCGGGATGGATACAGATTGTATCATAGTCAACTTCTCCTCCATCAAGGTGGCTGCTCTTAGCTGAAACAGCAGAGATCTGGAGAAATGGGTGAAAAAACATCATCCTACTTACAGAACATAAAATTCGCCCTGTGATACTCATATGGAGTTATTTTTTTTCCCTATTTATCTTCTCAATAAGCTAAAAGACCTTTGTAAAAAACCATATTGGAACGCCACTCAACTTACTTTTCAATCCTGGTCAGGAGATAGAGTTCCTAAGTTCCTCCTGGGATTTCAATAGCATAAGGAGTTAGCAAATATGAATTAATTTAATTTATATGTTCATTTATGAGTTTTCACTCCTATGGAAATGTTGAGGTTATGCCCTTCTGCCATTTGACTAGAGAAGATCAAGCTCTAGGTGGGTGCTTCTATTGACTTTGCAATTGTGTCTGCTCAACACTTGAGGTCCCAGCCCAAGCTGGTCACCAGAAAATGAAGAAGGCAACTACCATGGTGGGATCTGAAAGATTGACAAGCCCAGTACAAAACCAGAGGCAGGAATAAAACCAGCTCCTAATCACAGGATCAAACTCTAAAAGGCACAAGGTCAAACTCTACAAGGGTCCAGGAGTTGGACTGGATGATCCTTGTGGATGATCCTTTCCAACTCACAACATTCAATCATTCTATGATTCTAGATACATCCAAAGAGGAAATTTGATTTATACTATGGAAATTCTCTCCTGTTGCTCACATTTTTGCAGATAATCATCCACCAGAAGTCATCCTGTAGCTTGGAGAAGCTGCTTCAACAACATCTCTACCTTCACTTCCCACACCATCTCGTACAGAATCACCGTTCTGCTTTTTTCCTCTTTTCTATTTCTATTTTCCTTCTGGAAATCAAGTGGCAAATCGTGCCAATTTGTTTCACCACATTTCCTGTCTTCCTAGAGAAACCACGAGCGTGTCCGTGACCGCGGCAGATCGCTGAAACGGGGCTGGAAAAATGCCTTCGTTCCAGATTTATCACAGCCACCAGCCAAATGTCCCACAGCCCATCAGCCCACGGCTTGAATCGATTTGCTTCCATCTGGTCTCCTGCTTTTCCACATGCTGCATCACAAAAGGCAAGTGCAGTCCCATTCTCAAAGAACTATAGACTGGTCTGGATTGGAAGGGACCTTTCAAGGTCATCTAGTCCAACCAGGGACATCTTCAACCAGAGCAAGTTGCTCAGAGCAGCGTCCAACCCAACCTGGAATGTTTCCAGGGATGGGGCTTCTGCCATCTCTCTGGGCAACCAATGTCTCACCACCCTCATCATAAAAAAGTTTCTTCCTTCTATCCAGTCTAAATCCCACCTCTTTGAGTTTAAAACCATCATCCCTTGTCCTATCACTACTAGAAAGTTTGTCACCATCTTTCTTATAAGCCCCCTTGAAGTATTCGAAGGTCATAATAAGATCAAACACATCTCCTGACCATGTGGCCAAACCAGACCATCCCAACCATGAACTCTTGTTGCCATCAAGGTAGAAATTGTAGGGATAATGCAACAGCTCAAAGAACTTCCCTCCACCCCAACCCATAGATGCTCACCACTGCAGACCAGAGAACCGAGTCGTTGCAGGGACCAGCCCATCCTCAAACCACCACGCGTGGAGATGTTCACGTCCTGCAAATCTATTCAAAGGAGAGATGCCAAATTCCAAATAGGAAACTTGGTCCTTTTATGAGGCGGCAACGTGCACTGGCAGCACAGA
>NW_010308824.1:0-20520 GCF_000700745.2 Antrostomus carolinensis
CTCTTTTTGGTGGTGGCTGGTGACAGGAAAAAGCGGCAATGGACAAAAACTGGAACATGGGAAGTTCCAGACAAACTTAAGGAAAAATTTCTTTACTGTAAGGGTGATGGAGCACCGGAATAAGCTGCCCAGAGAGGTTGTGGAGTCTCCATCTCTGGAGATGTTCAAAACCTGCCTGGATGCAGTCCTGTGCAACCTGGTTGTTGGGAACCTGCTTTGGCAGGGGGGTTGGACTAGATGATCTCCTGAGGTCTCTTCTAACCCCTGCGATTCTGTGATTCTGTGGTATCATTTTTTCAAGTAATACTGGTAATTACTATATTTTTGAACAATGTTCTGATGTATTGTTCCTTCTTTTGCCAGAGAAATTATATATTTTGTGAACATGGATTACCTTAAAGTAATTAGAATCTTTTAGCCACTGAGGTAAGGAAGTTTTAACTTCTTTTGGGATTCTAATTTTCACAAGGAGTTACAACTCCACAGCAGGTTGAATGGCGATAATTTCTTTTCAGGGGGATTAATGACCATCCCATTCTTGAACAGTGTCGGCATTTTGCTGGTGTTTTGATAGAAGACAGATTGGGTTTTGCTGCTTTTTGTTCTTAAAGGTTTTGTACAACTAACAGCCTTTCCCTTGCCACTAGTGTTTGGGGCACTGGAAAGTCTGACGACTATTATCACATCCCTGTTTCATATTTTGTAAGTGACTGCTAGAAAACTCATGGTGTCTCTGCTGTCTTCTTAAAAATATGGCTTTGAGCCCACAGAGCAGAGCAGAAGATTTTTCCATGCATATAAATTTACAAGGAAAATAAAAATATTAAATTTGTCAGATAAACTTGTCAATAATTTTCTATTCTGAAAAATTATTATTTTGAGTCATATTGATAAAATATGGAAGAATCTAAGGACAAGGAGCCGGCGTAAATAGAAATTAAGAGCCTGGAATAAAAGGGAGTGTGAAGCCACTCTGTCCCAGAGCAGATTAGGAATTAAACACTGACAAAGGGAAACCCTTTAACACCTTTTACCCCCAGCATCAAGGCAGATTTAACCTACCTCAACTCTGTACTAAACAGAATTTATTTTACCCTCTGTTCCACCAGTCATACACACAGTTGCCCTGAACAAGGCTAAACCAGGCTCTATACATCTGCACAAGAAGATTACCTGATACCAGAGGGACTCTTGAACTACCACAGACTGTGAATGAAGCATTCAGTACAGCAAAGTTAAAATGCCCTAATCAACACTGACTCTCCTGTACAGGCAGAAAAACAGCCTTCAAATGTACCCAAGGTCACAGGTGATGTTGCAGAGTCCTTTCTGTCTGAAACATCTTTTCAAAAGCAGTGCTCTAGCAGATCTCGGTTGTGTTCATGATATAGATTCCATATGATAATAATACATGTAGCCCTTTTAATCCTATTACTTCCAATCATACTGTATAAATAACTAGGAAATATGTTCTATGAAATAATCGTGTAATAAAAAGAGAAAGAATATTTATAGTTGTTCCTTTTCAAATCCCTAAATTATATTAAATTATCAAGACCTTTACATTCTATCTACGTATTTCCCTTTCACATTTCTGTTCAAGCAATACTTTTATTTTCTTGAACACAGAGCATCCTTATATAGCATTAACAACTAGGAACAGGGCAAAATAAGCCTCGCAGCATGACATAATAGCTAAAATTATTCACTTCAGGTATGTGAATTGTACAGTCTTTCTAAAACACAGAGGAAAATATTAAAAATCTTCCTGGACTTTCTACAACTCCACTGAGGCTCTATAAACACCAATTGTAGTTTTGCAAATATTGGCATGGCTTTAATGGCTAATAAAGAAAGTGTCACTGAAAAACCTGGAACTTGAATCTACAGGTATTTATTGCAAAGCAATCTTTTTTTGTGAGAAATGTGGTATAGGGTAACACATTCATAAATTAAACTAAAAGATAAAAAAAAAATATGAGAAAAAGCTTTTAGAGATTTCAACACAGTTTTAAGCAGTTTTCACTATTTACTACAACACTTTACCTTGTTTGTTTATTTCTGTGCAACTGCAACATATGTAGTTTTCTATTTGCTATGGAATTTTTACTTTAAAAATTTACAAGAATACAATTTACATATAAGCTACTTCAGCATCCTAACATGATTTGAGAGTAGTCTTAGCATTAACATTACTTTGAAGCCCTATGAAGTGGTTGAATGGTGTAAATGGTCCTCTACACACTCAGACTCAAAGCAGTTAAAGTATTTCTTTACATTACCCTTTATTTAAACAACAACAAAAAAATCATAGAAGACTTTCATGCATCATGTCATAGGAGAAGTTGCTATTTGAAAACAGAAGGAAGGTACAAAAGTTACAGCATTAAAAACTAATCTTTTTTTCATTATTTCACTTTTTAGAATAATTAAGGAAACATTAAGCAAAGCCCATATAATAATTCAATCAAGAGCTTCAAAAGGCCCTTTCTCCTCCCTAAAGATCCAAGAAAATTTAAAGAAACACAATAAGTAGGTTGCACCCTTGCTAGCTATTATGATTTGCATTACACTAGACTTAGATTGAAGGCACTCACACGGAGCAATCATTTCCTCTCAACGCCCAAAGCACAAGTGAAACCTGCAAGTTACCCCTGAAGTTTTCAAATTCCAAACATGCAGATAAAATTGCCACTTTAAACTGCTATTCAACATTTTTCCTTGCTCTATTCAGCTTAATAAACCTCTTACTAGTTCTAACAGAACAAAAAATATTAGGGGAGAATTCCATGAAGTAAATTATTTCAAAATTCTTCAGATATTTGACATTTGTCCATGTTTTTGAGACAACTGCACTACAAGAGAAATATATAATCAAAAAATCAGTTGGGGTAGAGATAGACTTACACAGAATCAGCTGAATCAGCTTCTGAAAAATGAGTCACTGACAACGTGATCAAGATTGTCTCCATTGCATTAGCAATTCACATGTCTGCCTGTACAGCTAAGCTATGGCCTGCCATACTCATGATCATGTAATTCACTCTTGGAGAGCATAATAAATATCATTTTGTGTGGATGCTTTAGTTTTTTTCTACAGAAGACATGGGGGCGAAGGAATCTGAACCTCACTTTAACTTAATACCAAGGTACAGCCAAAGTATACTCCTTGACCTGAAAACTGGAAAGTAGTCCAGGACTCCATCATTTACTGTGACTGAAAGAATTTTTCAGGACTTCACATCATCGACTTTCAAACAATAGGTAAAGGCTACAGCAATGACATTATCACCTTGAATAAAATCTCAAACTCTGAAGTCTTTTAGAGTATTGGTGTTGAATGCATTTGCAGTTGCAATTGTTTCTCATAAAAAGCACTAGTAAATGGAAGTTCTAGTTGTTTTGAAATAGCCTGTCTTGAACTCTACATCCAAACGCTTTTAAAGTCCATCAGGTTTGCATATATTACTAGGGAAGAAAAGGAAGGAAAATTCAGTGCTCAGAAGTTATTTATTTTATATCATTCTGAAAGAAGAACATCTACAGGATAAACATGAAGTCCAGCATCAACCATGTTATAGGAGTGAGTAATTAATTAGAATATCCTGTTCCCTTTCAATTTTGATCACTAAGTAACAACAAATCAGCAATTCAAGACAGTGATATTTCTTGTGAATTCCTTCTAAGAGATAGTTTTCTGGTCAAATTATAGGACTGTTTTTCCTAAAATCTAAGTAGTTGTCAGACAAAATCCAACATCTCCAAGTTTCAAAATAAGATGAGGGTAAATAATATTCTCTGTTCCAAAACACTACTCTGAACCTACATCCTTGTTTTGAAAGTCATATTCACCTATTTTGTCTTCTTGCCTGTGCCTTGCTTTTCAGATGCCCAGTAGTACTCAACACTCTTCCATGTTACCTATTGTCCTCCTTCTGCCATCTTGCATTTCTTTTTTCTATCTTGAATTTTCACTTCAAAAATGTGCCCACATAGTACAAACAAAGGACTTGAAACAGGATACAAGCTATATTTTTATAGGCAAACTTTTAAAAAGTAGAATTATTATAAAAATTGAGATAGCCAAACTATATAATTGCAAGGCACCATTGTTATATATTTTATTTTTTTGTCCACTCTCCATGAGCTTATGCTGTCACAGGTAAAGTCAGACTGTCAGCTGTCCCTTTTTTATCTGAGAAGTACCGAATTAGTATATCTAGTGCTGTATAAATGCAAACAAAAAGATAGGATTTCTGCCTTGAAGATTATACAGTGAGGAACAGAAATGAAAGCAAGATGGGGGGAAGAGAAGGTAAAATAAGCATTAAACACATACGGAAAATATAAGACACATTTTAGTGGCAGCTGAATAGTACTGATAGTACTCTGAAATGAGAACAAATGGGGGAGTAAATAAGACCAAGCTGGAAGGCTGCACTAAAAAGAGAGAGAAGGAAGTGGATTTTGTAGGAAGAGATCGATAATGTTCTAAGTGTTTTATGAGTATGGACTATGAAGTTTAAAGAAGAGTTTCTACAATAGCATAACTCCCAGCTGGGCCAATTTTCCAAATTCATGAAGGACATTGCTGTCAGCTTGACTGTGTTGGTCTCAATGAAAGCTTTTTTCATCAAAGCATCCCCCACTTCACTCCCCCCCCAAAAAAAAAAAGCAACCAAAACAAAAAACATGACCACAAAAAAAAAAATTACTATCAATATTTCAAAGAACTAAATGGCATGGATGGTTTAATATTTTAATTCAAGTTATGCTTGCCTTTTATCAAGATGTAACTTTGAACATAAGAAATTCTGTTTAAAGAACCAAAAGCTTTCATATTCTATATTTTGCATTCTTCTTAATTATTTATTTTAACTTCTTTCTAAACACTGGAATGTTTATGGACATAGCAAATGGCACACCAAAAGCGGAGAACAAAACTTGGCTTGCATCCAGCCTACTCCTCTGATAAATTTTCAATTTAAAACAAAGAAGAAATCTGTTTTCCATTTCCCACTGTAAACATTTGTGCCATAACTTTCTTTACTCCAATTGACAGATCCATAAAAAGAGCATTGTACAGTATTTACGAGAAAAAATGTGAAGAAATATTTCCTGAGACTGGCTGCAGGCGACAGCTGAATTATAGCAGTCTGGCCATTGAATGCTGCTGGGAGGGTTCACAAGACTAGAATTCAACAGGACTGAGTGATTCGCTCACCTCCTTCTGTGACATGATCACATTTATTTCAAGGAATTCATTGATAATAAAGTACGGGCATGACGCCATATAAAAAAAAAAAAAAAACAAATTGAAAAAGCAACCAGCCAACAAAGACTTTGCACTTCAAATCAATTTGGACACACAGCTAAAATCTCCTAAACTTAACAAAGACAAAATTGAACTATAGGGGCATGAAGTTTGCATTTCTATCATGCAAAGTTAATATTTCTGATAATAACCTTCAGAAAATTTCTCAATACTGTTTTTACTTAGTAACTCTTTCCATTTTTATTGGGTTCACTTCATTACACCATATTGGTTGCAATTCCTTCAATTCATTCTCTGGTAACCTGGGCTGAATTAGACAAAGTATTGACAGCACATCAAGGGACGTGATCCTTCACTTCTACTCAGCACTGGTGAGATATATCTGGAGTGCTGGGCCCAGCGCGGGGCTCCATAGTACAAGAGAGACATAGAAATACTGGAAAAAGTTCAATGAAGGGCCACAAGGATGATTAAGGGACTGGAGCATCTCTCCTATGAGGAAAGGCTGAGAGAGCTGGGACTGTTTCACCTGGAGAAGAGAAGGCTCAGAGGGGATCACATCAATGTACATAAATACCTGAAGGGAGGGTGCAGAGAGGACAGAGCCAGGCTCTTTTCAGTGGTGCCCAGTGACAGGACCATAGACAATGGGCACAAACTGAAGCACCAGAGGTTCCCTCTGAACATCAGCAAACACTTTTTCACTGTGAGGGTGTCCAAGCACTGGCATAGATTGCCTAGGAGATTGTGGAGTCTCCATACTCATAGGTATTCAAAAGCCATCTGGAAATAGTCCTGGAAAACTGGCTGTAGGTGGCCCTGCTTGTTGGACTAGATGACCTCCAGAGGTTCCTCCCAACCTTAACCATTCTGTGATTCTGGGATTTCTTCCTTTATTAGTGGTACCAACCTAATCATACTTATAGAAAAATAATTTGGTATTTCCTATACTTTCCCACCTATGCCTCTATCCTGTTCTACATGGCTACACACACTCTTATATCAAATGCTTTCTTATAAGGCAATGTCCATGACGTACTATCAACAGAAAATTGAGGGTTAGCATTCAGCAGTTACAAAGGTTAGTGCTCAAGTAAGCAAAGACTATATATTTTCTTTCTTCAAGGAAAATTAGTTCTTCTCTTTTGCCTTTTACTTTTTTTGTACCATCAATCTGTGAGCACCTCAAGGTACAGAGGAAGTACCTTAAGGTTACCTCTCTATTTGAGCAATAGTTAGTAGTTTGGCAACCTCATGCTAATTAGAGCTATGGTGAAATTGAGGCCTTGGTGGTTATAACTTGGAAAGTAGAGCAAAATCAAAATAGTTCTGCTAACAACAGAATCTGTTCCAAACTCTTGGCCTATCTTTGAAGCTCAAACAATAATAAACTTGTAATAAAACACCAACATTCTTGTAGTATTCAAAATTGCGACTGAGGCAGTGTATTCTAAAGCAGCTATGGTAAATATTGCGTCTCTGCCAGCCATTGATGATCCAAAGATTTTCTCTTTAAAGATCACACAATCACAGAATGGTTGAGGTTGGAAGGGTACTTTGAAGGTCACCTGGTCTACCCGTCCTGCTCAAGCAGGGCTGCCTAGAGCCATTTGCCCAGGACTGTGTCCAGATGTTTTTGTTAGTTATGACTGCACTGTTCCAAAAAGTATAAAAAATTCCACTGAAGACACCAATGTGATTTGGAAGTCTGAGAAAATGAGTGTTAAAACTTGCTTCATGGTACAAATTAGCACAGTAAGGTGGGTCACAATTTGGTTATGATTTCTTCTGTGTTGTTTTTGTTTTGCTCAGGCCTCACAAGTCATCAGACTCATAGAATAAGATGTCTTGAGTATATCGGCCCATGACAGACACATCTGCACATCGGCATGTGCAGCAATATGTCCTAGTTATGCCAAACTGTACAACAGAAGAGGGTTTATGGCATTTGAGACTGTCAGGGAACATGCCATCACAAGATATATCCCCCAGCTTAACTGCACTGTTGCTGCCTTCTTTCTACTCTGGTGTAGTCCTCTGATGAAAACTACAGGTAGGTCCAACAGTGGGAGCATCTCATACCTCAGCTGGCTTTAGAAATCAGAAAGTCCTTAAGATCCTCATTTGGTTTTTCTGTTGTTTAGTAGAAGCAGTATTTTCCCCATTAGATTTTATTCAGGCTGATTGTAAATACCAGTGTCATCCTTCTAAATACAAAGTTGAAATATAACCATTAATATCTGCTATTTGTGGGGAATACCTTGCCACTGGACTGTTCACAGAGTACAGTGCTGACTATATCTTGTATTAGAGCTCTTAATCATAAACTGTTGTCTGAAGCTCAGACTACAGAAAATAGTTATGTTCTCATGGCTCCCCATTCTATTATAGTTCCTCCTGCACTAATCAGAAATTTACTTTGATACTGAACACTGAAAGGTCATTTAGAATTAATAACATACCTTGAAGCAGCTCCTCAGCTATTTCAGCCTATGCAGAACTGGGCATAACCTCAGGCAGTCACAGCCAGACTCCTGCCAGCCCTGTTTTCTTCCCCAAGAGCCCAATGCAAAGGACCCTTCCACATCCTTCAATGTGGAATCATTGCATGAGTATTGCTTAGATTCCAAAAGCAGACTAGAAGTCTTGGCTCAAATATGGTCACATCTATTATCTGTTTATTTCTACAATTTTAATTAAATTAATATTGTTTACTACTTCTGTACAGATCTTTCTCAACATATTTAAAACAAATGTAGGGTCCATTAGCTTCTCCTACAGTCATTTGAAAACAGGTGAGTAATAGCTGCACACGAAAGTGCTGACAGTGGAAACAAGTTTGAGAAGCATGAGGTTTAACACTAGTTTATCAGGTTTATCTTAAACAGTTAAACTGTGTTTAAAATTAAATAAAAAATGTACAGAATATGCTGTTTTTTTCTTGTGCTTTGCTAATTTAGAATAAATGAATAAATATAATAAATTTCTAATTTAATTGGAGTGCAGCTCTCTCATTCATATTTCAGATGTAGCACATGAAAATATCAGGTAAAATGGGAAAACCCTGTATTTTCATCTGCATTACAAATGTTCCCTCCATATTTGGCAGAAACTTTTCCTGCATAGTCTGAACTGAAAAAACAGACGTCTATAAAGTACATGGGTCGTGTGTATTAAAGCTGACTATGCAAGAGTAAATCATTGAAGTGCCCAGGAAAGGGTCTGAGGGTGGCAGTCAACGACAAGTTAACACTGTAACATTTTCAAACCAGCAAATCTAATAATTTTCTGTTTGAAAAATGGAATTGTGTGTGACACACAGAAGCCAGTCATTTTTCTCTATGCAGCACTCATGAGACTTCCCCTGGAGCAGCGTGCATGGTTACATGTGATACTAAGAAATACATTAGTTGGGAAGGAAGTATAGAGTAGATGACCACAATTTATAATTTCTTCAGGATTTATGAGATCTTCTTGAAGGAATTGTGTTTGTTTAATTTAGAAAAAAGAAATCTGAAGTAAATATAGCAACTGTCTTTTAGTAAGTAAAATCATACACAAAAAGGCAATGATTAATTGTCCTATATCTCCATTAGAGGAAAGACTGGAAGAGATTAGATGACTGCAAAAAAGAAGATCTTGGTTTGTGACTAACTCTAAAAATAGTGAAGGACTTGAAAAGACAAGGAAATTGTTAGATCTCCTTCACAGAACAGGTTAGACAGATTTTCAAGGAAGTCTGGGTATACTTGGTCCTGTCTCAATTCAGGCAGTGGCCCAGGTTGTCACTGAGCTTTCAGATAGCCCTGCATTTCTGTGCTGCTTTGATTTCACAAATTCAAAGCAGAAATATATACCTACATTTCAATATTTTAAAGAGAACCATGTATTGGTTGGGAAGAAAAAAAAATAAAACTCATTAGAAACAAAATACTATAAATGGTAACACAAACAGTAACCTCTGGTCAAAGAAGTAATAAACTTTGACTCACAAATATAAATTCTATTTTGCAGTATGCAATTTTATCTGTGGTATTTTCTAAAGGAACACATTTTCCTTGTGCATTTTGGTTTGAAAAGAAAGAAAAATAAAAATTTATAGAGCAAACAAGCATTTGTATAGAGTATTTGCAAAAATAGCAAATGAACAGTTTTGCCTGGGAAACTCACTATGAAACCTTACAGCCAAAACTGAAACTCTAGCACTATCAGACTAAGTCAAAGCACTTGCTGTGAAATCCTCTGTAAATGAACCATACCCAAGATATTATGAGTACTTGTCCATCTATAATCCCAAAAGGACTGTAATTCAGGACACACGGAGAAATCAGTTATGCTGCATGTGCTAAATAATCTTTTCAACGTTTTTCAAACCACTCTTTATGCACATTATCCTACATCTTTGAATCAGCAGAACAGGGACTTGCTGGAGAAAACATTTCCACAATTAATTTTTTGTTTGTTTGGGTATAATAGCACATCATGAAACACTCACAACATAATTAGCTCCTTTAAACTACTAATCCAAATATTTTTGGATGAAAATACTGGCTTGCCAAATGGTAAGAAACTGCATGATATCTTACCAACTGGGAAATCTGAGTTCAGGTTCACAGGCCACGAGACAGCGATGGCTGCATATGACAGAAAGGAAGCAGGAAGTTCCCAAGGGTAGGGAGTGAGGACTGCCAGTTAGATAGCTTTTGCTAAACAAGACACACAGTTCTTGCCTCTCTCACAGTAAAGAGTTATAACAACATGAGGAATGTAGTTGGGTAGGAAACAAAAGCAAAGGCATCCAGTAAAAGGAGAGGGTCAAGTTAAACCATACTCAGCTCACAGAGGTGGTGGTTAGGAGATTATCACAGGTTGCTTATTCTTGTCTTTTTCCTTTTCCTCACTCTTGCTTCCCTCCTTTTGTTTCCACCTGTCCTCTGACTAGTCTACCTCTGGTGCTACTATGGACAACCAAGAAAAGGAGGACTACATGAAGAACTGTTCACCTAGATGTCCACAAAAACCCCTAAAACACACAAAAAAAAATTATGCTAGAGTAAGATGTCAGAGATCTACAGAAGAGACTAAGCAATGCAGTGCTTAAGGGAAAGCAGCTTTAACTGAAGCAGGTGGGGGAACAAAACTATAACTGAAAGTCATTATGTTTGTCACAGAATCACAGAATCACAGAATGTTGGGGATTGGAAGGGACCTCAAAAGATCATCTGGTCCAATCCCCCTGCCGGAGCAGGAACCTAAATGAAATTACACAGGAAGGCATCCAGGCGGGTCTTGAATGTCTCCAGAGAAGGAGACTCCACAACCTCCCTGGGCAGCCTGTTCCAGTGCTCCGTCACCCTCACCCTAAAGTAGATTTTTCTCACGTTTAAGCGGAACCTCCTGTGTTCCAGTTTACAACCATTGCTCCTTGTCCTGTCATTGGGCATCACTGAGAAGAGCCTGGCTCCATCCTCATGACATTTGCCCTTAACATACTTGTAAACATTAATTAGGTCTCCCCTCAGTCTCCTCTTCTCCAAGCTAAAGAGACCCAGCTCCCTCAGCCTTTCCTCATAAGGGAGATGCTCCACTCCCTTAATCATCTTCGTGGCTCTGCGCTGGACTCTCTCAAGCAGTTCCCTGTCCTTCTTGAACTGTGGGGCCCAGAACTGGACACAATATTCCAGATGTGGCCTCACCAGGGCAAAATAAATCTTTTGTCCTGCAAAATAAAACTCCTGGGCAAAGCAGGACACAGCCTAAGATGTCTTAACTGGATTCCACAGTCAGAAATTAGAAAATCTAAATCAGGAGTGCTGAGTCAGATTGAAACTTCCTCTGAAAATCCTTCTACAAATATTTTCTGTTTCTGTAAGTTGCATGTTATTTTTTAAGGCAGGTAAAAATAAAACTGCTTTTTTAAGAACAGTAAGACAGCTCTGTGAGGGAGCAGAGGCCAGCTTCTTCCAAAGGGCTGTCGAGCTGAAAGCCAAGGAAGGCAGCACTGTGGGCAAGGGGTCCTGATGAAGGTACTGTGGTCCAGCAAATGCATTCAGGGAACTGTCAAACCCAGTAATATAAAAGCCAACCCAAGACCTACATATGCTGCCTCATTTAAACACAACTTTAGTCACAGATGGAAACCAGCAAACATATTGTTCCAAGTCATTGTGAGTCCTTTAAGACAACCACAAAAAGAGATCTCAAAGGGTTTCTTTTTATTGATATAATCTAAAAAAATAAGTCCAGAAAAACATGTGGTGCAATAAGCTGTCCAAATTTTGAACAGTCAGCATGGCTCCTAGACCAGGCCACACAGGTACACCTTTGTATCCTTGCCTACAGGTCCACTGCCCACCACTATAATGGTGGAGGATCTGCCATAAACCTGGACCAAATCATGGCCTTACTATGTCTGTCTGTGAAGGGTTAATTACATCTGTGGTGCTATAATAATAATAATAACAATAACAACAACAATAATAATAAATAACAAAGGTTTGGATAAGACCAATCTTCATTTTATCTATCATAAAACTCCAAAACTCCTGCTAAAGCATTGCATTTTCCTAATAGACAGCAGTATTTCATCTGTTTTCCACACAGAAACTCAATTCCATGTTTAATCCTTTATCTTTTCCTACTACTTTGTATTCTACCACTGAAAATATTTTTATCTCCAGCAAACCTGTAGTGAAGAAGAATGTAAATTCTTCAGCAGTAATAGCAGCAGCAAATAAATTAAAACATGGAAAGTTTTATGAATTAAATATGAAACTGGCTAATGCAATCAGTTCTGTACTATGTACATTATTTATTTTATTAATTTAATTTGACTCTTGCTCAGTTTCCAGGGTGCTAAGGTTTTCATATCAAAGACAGTAGGGCACTGTAAGAGAAAGGGAGGAGTGATGGCTTTGGAGCTCAGCAGAGTGCATTTTGGGATCTGGCAAAGGAGACTACCTGGGATTTTGGGATACACACATTTTGGAAATTTTGGCTACTTTGATAAGCAGGATGATAACTTACATATATTGACATTTAATCTGTGAGCATTGGGCTACAAAACTAACACCTCAGAGAACAGGAGGAGCAATTCACACTTCTTCATGTCATGATTTCAGTATTTCTGTGAACTAAGACATCACTGCAATGGTCACATAGTATTTCCATTTTGAAATCTCCTTTTGATGTATTATCCCCAAGGGATACTGTAACAGATGGCTATTCAACAAACACACAGTCTTCCAACCCATATATCTTTATCCTCAGCTACACTTTAGAAACCAGTAAGGGAAGGTGTAAAAAATTACTGTCAGTGCTACACCAGCAAGGGTTGTAAAATTCTGCTCCTAAACTAATAAAAATCCCCTTAAAATTATTTTTAAAAGCATTGTACTCAGTATATACTCACCACTGTTTCAAGATTATCTTGCAGCTGGTATTTTTCTGTTCTCTGGAAACTGGCTATTTCTAAAAAAGCTACTTATACAATTAATCTGCTGACCGTCTATCCATTCTCCTTCCCTAAACATAAATTTTTCAACATGTATTACATAGAAAATATAAAAGTTCAATTACCTGTTAAATAATTGTTGCTAATGGTTTGTTCATATTTCTTGTGAGGACTAATGACACTATCACAACATTTCTCCTTCCAAACAGAGAGGTCAGTTTCTTTAAGCAATTTTCAAGGAATTGTAATCAGGGTAAAAGGTTTCCCAGCAGGAAACAGACTGGCACAGAAATATGTGGAAAAAAAGTCCAGTGTGGGGAATAGAAGCTAAAGAATAGATGGTCACAACTTAGTACACTTTTAAAGTGTAATACATATGAATGTATGTATTTCTAAAGAATAAGGATCATTTATGGTGACCACAGAATGCAGAGTGTTTGAACACTCTTCAGAGAAATGCAGAAATGACATTAAAGTTTCTGGGATTCTGGATAGCTATTTATGGAGATTTGGATAAGTTTATCTCAATATATGATAAAGAATCATAATTCTTTTATAATCAGTTAAACAGAAAGTTTCTTGAAAAGGACAACGATTTTATTTACATTTTTACAGCACATAGTACAGCAATGACATAAACGTATGTTGCTCAATCTGACAGAATTAATAGTGGATAAAGTGAAAGAGCTAGCTGTAAGATGTTTGTAAAGCATGAGAAGAGCATCACACTAAAACTATTTCAGATGGTCTTGAAAAAATGACTTGAAAGCTGTCTGAAAAATTGCAGACAAGCTGTATTATTGGATGGCAGCATGTCCCAGTAGGTGAGGGTGCTAACATAACATAGCCAGGAGAGGCTTCTGTGGGATGGTCCTCTGGCTTCTGCTGCTGGGAACTTTGTTGAAATGCTTGTGGAGTACTGACTGAGGATCTCTGCCTTGTACAAACATTGACTGTCATTCTATTTACATTTACAATCCTTCATTTGTAATGTCATCTGTAATTGCATGTTTGTATATCATTCTTTAATAAATAATAACAATAATTATTCAGCAAAAATAAATCATGTCCCAGATTAGAACATTCCTCCAAAATACTAGCTAAGATTCTAACCAAGGAGGAGCCCTTCAGCTGACTGCTAAGAATATGGAAGATTACCAAACCTGAGATCAAAAAAATCAGATCTTTTGAAAGGTCTGCCCATCAAAGAGAAAAGGGGAAGCTGTGAGCCACAAATGGCAGGCACAGGCTGAAAAAAACATCTGCATACAGTGGGGAAATGGAAATCACTAAAAAATTACAGAGAAATCCTAAGCACAGTTAAAGCAGGACAGCGATGGTTTAACCAGACTCAGGATAAGATATTTGTTCCTGACCTTTGTCATTTGCAATTATAGAAAAGGTTAACTGTGACTGAGACTGCAAACAATATTAACTGAATGAGTTCAGTTAAGCTTTGCAAGAGCAACGAATAGTTCAGAGCCCTGCATAATCTAGGAAAATGGGACAAATACAAGAAAACATGAATCCAGCCTTAAAAGTGCATCACATTTTGTCTGAAAAACAGAAATAAACACTTTCTCAGAATAACCAGGTAAGTGGTAATATAGACCAGAATCTATAATTTGTTTCTGTTTGTGGTGGTTTGACCCCAGCTGGATGCCTGGTGCCCACCAAAGCCACTCTATCACTGCCCTCCTCATCTGGACAGGGGAGAGAAAATATAACAAAAGGCTCCCAGGTCAAGATAAGGACAGGGAGAGATCACTCACTAATTACTGTCATAAGCAAAACAGACTTGACTTGGTGAAATTAGTTTGATTTATTACCAATCAAAAAAGAGTAGGATAATGAGAAATAAAACTAGATCTTGACAACACCTTCCCCCTCCCCCTCCCCCTCTTCTTCCTAGGCTCAAGTTTGCTCCGTAATTCTCTGCATCCTCCCTGCAGCAGCACAGAGGGACAGGGAATGGGAGTTGTGAGTTCATCACATATCATTTCTGCTGCTCCTTCCTCTGCATACTCTTCACCTGCTCCAGCGTGGGGTCCCTCCCTCCCATAGGAGACAGTCCTCCACAAACTTCTCCAATGTGACTCCTTGGCATGGGCTGCAGTTCTTCAAGAACTGCTCCAGCCTGGGTCCCTTCCATGGGGTGCAGTCCTTCAGGAAGGGACAACCCCCTGGGGGGGAAAAAGGCCCTGCCAGTAAACCTACTCCAGCATGGAATCCTGTCTACACAAGGCCACAGACCCTGACAGAAGCCTGCTCCAGCATGGGCTTCGCATGGGCTGCAGGTGGACATCTACTCCACCATGGGCCTCCATGTGCTGCAGGAGGACAGCCTGCCTGACCATGGTCTTCATCACAGGCTGCAGGGGAATCTCTGCTCTGGCACCTGGAGCATCTCCTCCCCCTCCTTCTTCTCTGACCTTGGTGTCTGCAGAGTTGTTGCTCTCACATATTTTCACTCCTGTCTCTGGCTGCTCTTCTGCAGCAGGTTTTCTTCCTCCTTCTTAAATCCGTTATCCCAGAGGCATTACCACTGTCACTGACTGGCTCAGCCTTGGCCAGTGGCAGGTCTGTCTTGGAGCCAGCTGGCATTGGCTGTGTTGGACATGAGGGAAGTTTCTGGCAGCCTCTCCCAGAAGCCACCCCTGTAGCCCCCCCACTAACAAAACCTTGCCACATGAACCCAATACATTGTTAACAAATCACATAGAGTTTACCTGAAATGCAACGATGACAATATAATTTTGCCATTTTGTGTGTACATAAATATCCACCTTTGCAGCACTTACCAGGGAAGGATCTTCCCTACTTTGCTTTAGCATGAGAACCACTAGAAAACTGGTGTGGAAAGAGCTTGCCAGTGGAAAGTCTAACAGTGCCACAGAGACAGGATTCCTTTCATCTGACAGGAGCTGTCTAACCTATATTAGTCGCTGAGTGTCCTGTATTGTTCATGGCAATTCTGGAGGATGATTCACCCATCCATCTAAATCCCTGTTTTTTGAGGAGATGAATCACCTTCTAGAGGTGTCACAGGTGAAAAGGGGATCCTAGATGACTAGTTGAACTTACTGCTCAATATCTAAACTGCCAAAGTAACATCATGTAGCTAAAGTAGAAGTCTGTGACAGCTATAAATTATAAAAATTAAATTAATATCCTTTGCCATGAACCCAAAAGTAATCCAACTAAAATAGGGTAACCAGCAACAGTATGTAAGTCTTCTGTGATTCTGTAAATGCACAGCCAGACACAAAGTGCATGCATTTCACATAAGTATGTGAGCAATGTGACTACCAAAGGGACAAACAGTGGACATAAGATGTAGGAGATACCCAAGTGATGCTAGACAGAGCAAAACAAGATCAAAGAACTGCAAATCAGCATTCTGCTGAATACACAAGAAAGATTAATGGCAAAATAAAAAATGAGACAAGTATGATGGAATCTCCCTTTTGGGAGCAGGACAAATGTTTCACACAGGAAGGAAGAAAAAAAATTATTACAACTAGTGTTAATATTTACTTGAAATAATAGAATGTTGTGCAACATCACCTGAATTAAAATCAAGCTTGAGAATAGAATAGAATAGAATAGAATAGAATAGAATAGAATAGAATAGAATAGAATAGAATAGAATAGAATAGAATAGAATAGAATAGAATAGAATAGAATAGAATAGAATAGAATAGAATAGAATAGAATAGAATAGAATAGAATAGAATAGAATAGAATAGAATAGAATAGAATAGAATAGAATAGAATAGAATAGAATAGAATAGAATAGAATAGAATAGAATAATTGGAAAGGACCTACAATGATCATCTAGTCCAACTGCCTGACCACTTCAGGGCTGACTAAAAATTAAAGTGTGTCATTAAGGGCATTGTCCAAATGCCTCTTAAACACTGACAGGTTTGGGGCATCAATCACCTCTCTAGGAAGCCTGTTCCAGGGTTTGATCACCCTCTCAATAAAGAAATGCTTCCTCATGCTCAGTTTAAACCTCTCCTGACACAGTGTTGAACCATTCCCACATGTCCTATCACTGGATACCAGGGAGAAGAGATCAGCACCTCCCTCTGCACCTTCTCTCCTCAGGAAGCTGTAGAGAGCCATGAGGTTATCCCTCAGCCTTTTTTTCTCCAAGCTAGACAAATTCACAGTCTTTAGCCACTCCTCACAGAATGTGCCTTTCAGTCCTTTCACCAGCTTTGTTGCCTTCCTGCAGATGCATTCAAAGACCTTCACATCCTTCTTAAATTGTGGGCCCCAGAACTGCACACAGTGCTCCAGATGAGGCTGCACCAACACTGAGCACAAGTACCCCATCTACCCATCTCTTAAATACCACCAGGGAAGGTAACTCCACCACCTCCCTTCACATCCTATCACTGAAAACCAGAGAGAGGAGATCAGGACCTCCCTCTGCTCCCCACTATGAGGAAGTTGTAGACAGCAATCATCCTTCAGTCTCCTCTTGTCTAAGCTGAACAAATCAAGTATCCTCAGCTGCTCCTTCTAAGTCATGTCCTCCAGTTCTGTCACCATCTTTGTTGCCCTCCTTTTGATGCTTTCTAATATTTTTATATCCTTCTTATATTGTGGAGCCTAAAACTGTCCACAGTACCCAAGGTGATTCCATACCAATGCTGTATAAATTTGCAAATATAAGAAAACATTAAGGTTTGAAAAACGTGACCAAAACTTACTCTGAAAGGTAGATAATTTTTACAAGACTGTATCTCCCATAGCCACTTTTTCCAATGCATGCTATTGAGTCTTTTTATTTGTGTAAGAGGAGGAATGTTCAGAAGACAGAATGGAGAAAATTATCGTAAAGTATACTTCTCCTTTGAAACCACATCATACTCAAAGGTGTAAGCAAATCTGGACAAAATTAGTTATCTGCAAACACCTGCAAACAATTGATTTGGGCAAATCTCGAAAAAAAAAAAAAAAAGAAGGGATTCATACAGTCCTAGATATAATGTCTTATCCATCAGAACCTGTTTATTCTGATATTTATAGCTAAAATATTTGTAAATCAACAATATTATAATAAAATTTAAAATACACTTATGCTTCTTTTAAAACTTTTAGAAGACAAAACAAAAAGCAAAAAGTTCAAAATTTAACATTTGATATTTTACTAAAATGTTTCTACTACATATCTCCAAATAACAGAATTTTTACAAAGCTGCTTAACATTTATATCAAACAATATTGCCTCTCATGCTTTCATTCTACTAGGAAAAAATAATTTTTAATTCTAAACTGAATTTAAAAAGGAAACATATGCAAATCCAGCATTATCATAGTGTACATTGTTAAATAATGTTTCAGTAGATCCTGTATAACTGCAGCAATGGCAGCATAAACCTCTTCTATACAACTGAGATAAGTAAATCTCTGGAGAAGGCAGAATATTATTTTCTTTTGCTGTAAATATGGAAGTGTATTAAACTTATGAACTGGGATTTGGTTTATGGAAATACTAAGTGCCTACTTTCACTATCAGCTCAGATAAAGGTTTAGTATGAATCATGTGCTCTTTTAACAGTACTGACAAGAACAATGTATTATTAAGCATTGAACTCTGCCATGGCAAATAATATTTATCTGACAAAATATAACTAGTGACTGACATTTTCTATATTAATGTCATGTTTCATCATTTTAGAAAATGTATTTTCTTAATTCCTACTGAGTGCCCAAAGTGTATGAAGCTTTAGCAGATGTGTGAACATACACTCTCTGTTCTGAATATCTCACAGACTGACTCACATTACAGAATATAGTACTCAGGAAGTCAAATGAAAGTGATACAAAAAAGGGAAATTAAAAAGTAGTATAAATATCTGTAACATAAAGTCATGATGTAAAGCCAAAAAAGTGACTCTTCAGAGGGAATTTAGTGGAACAAACATAGAACCATAGGCCATATTTGAAAGTTAGCCCATGAGCCCTCTGAACCTATAATAGGCCCAAACTGAATTCCTAATCTCAAGGTCTGAGAACCACTACTTCCATTAGGAAGAATGAGAAGTGTTCCTCAAGGGACCGTTAGATAACTGAGTTCCATTTTTTCCTGTGGTTCAAGACATGTTACTGAAAACTGGCTGTGCTTTCATTTTAGCAAGCCAAAGCACTGAAAAAAAAGGAAAAAAATCTGGTGGATTCAGAAAGCTGCTTACTAATAAAAAAGTCAACTAATGCAATTCATATGATATAACAAAAAACCTGAGATCAATCTCTGTTAAGACAAGAAATACATGAAGTTCATTGTAAAAAAGATATATTTTCTTTTGTTCCTGGGAAAAAAGGAAAGGAGAAAAATGTGAAGGGGACAGAAACACAGGGAAAAAAGTAAAGAGTGGGTTTTTTTCTAAATGCTGGTCTTAAGAGTAAGTCTTAGGTTCAGAGTTCACCAGACTTCAATAAATGATTTTCTTTGGAAGATTCATCAATGGAAAGAATCAGGTATGCAGCATACCTGAAATTTAGACTTAAGTGCCTTCTTACAAACACAGATTTAAACGGACACCTTACCTCACCTCTCCATTATTTATAAAATCTTCTTGCACAATAAGTTTTTGAAACGGCATTTTTGAGTTTTTGAGTAAGCATTCTCAAGCATTTTCAGTTTATCAAGATTTTCATCCCTACTACAAAAATAGTACGTACATAGGTCAGATGCACTGCTGACCACAGTGCTTGCCTTGGGACAGTCTATTAGCCTGCACTTGAAAGCAAACACTAAGGATTTGACAAATATGTCAGAAAACCCAAGAGTGAAGTCATTAAATATATAGACATCCATATATTTAATGCAAGACTGATGCAGAGGAAAGGTGTTAATTTGACAACTGTCATGTGTAAGCTCCTCAAAAAGGTAGAGAACATGCATTAGCAATGACAAATCTATATGGAGTTTATACTCTCTACAGCACACAGAAATTGTTACATTCAGTAATGAAAAACAATTCAATATCTACAATGCTGTATTTCTTTGTCTTCTCTGTTGAGATGGCTAAGAGCGCAACATGATGCTAGTTCTATATTTTCGGTATCTTGAAAGTTTTATATGAACTAAGTTGAGAGAGCAGGGGTTATTTAAACAGGAAAATATCTTCAACATGAAACATCTTGCAGTTATATGATCTTTTACATCTTTTATGCAGGAGGAAAATGTTTTAAAACACGTTCTGCCTCTGGGTTTTGTCTGTTTGCTTATTTTCACACAGTGAAATTCCTTGCACACATTTTCACAATGTTTTCGACATGCCTTCTATCATTAAACTAGCTGAAATGTCTGTCTTTGTGCTGTTACTAAGTACGCAGTCCTGTAGGGCTGCTGCAACTGCCTACTCACACACTTGAGCATTGAGCTCAGTCCAGATGCTAGTTCTATATTTTCGGTATCTTGAAAAAGATGAGGTATTATAGGAAAGCAAACTCTTTTCTATTTCATCCATGTAAACAGAAATCTATAGCACCTCCTGCTGTGAACTAACAAAGGCTGTTGGGTGTGACAGATGAAATGCCTTTCAGGAGACCCATCATGAAAGTGAACCCTTTCAAATGTATCTAGGGTTGCTCAGATGCTCAGGAAAAAAAGTGGCCAGGAGTATTCATCCAGTTTATTTCAAAAAAAGAAGAAAGTTAGGATGAGTATGACATCAAATTAATGAGACTGCACATAGCCTGAAAGACACTTTTGTATTTAATATCAAACAATTCTGTAATCCTTACTTCAGTATGTGACTAAGTGTGAAA
>NW_010308824.1:20530-30492 GCF_000700745.2 Antrostomus carolinensis
AAGAGTGTACAGTAATAGGACTGAATTAGCAGTGAAAATATAACAAAAAGCCATAATCAAACTGCAAAAATTTATAATGGATTGTTTTTGTTTTTTTTTTTTTTAAATAATGACAAGTAAACTTTAGGGGAAAAAAAAAAACCAAAACAAAACAAACAACTTCTATCCAAAGAAGCTCACTGTGAATTTTAATCAGGTAGCCTAATGTAAGTTGTCACTATTAGCAAATATTTTTTCCTTTATATAACTGGCTTAGCAATGCTATACTAAGTGTACTTCTGATTAACTACCCAGAACGCTAAGGGATGTTTGGTTTACTGTTTCACGCTTGATATTGCACCTATAAGCAACTACAAATGTATTTGCAATTTGCCAGCTGTTTTCATTTTTAGCTTACGATGCACAGAGGCTGTGAATTATAACGAACAGTTCAGAAACTAAACATTTGTGATGTACACAACTGAAAGGATGCTAGGGAGTGTATTCCACTTCTAGTATGTAATCCTTTTTCTTACTGTAAAAATATGTGCAATCAATTGTGAGTTTTAGAATTAGCCCTAAGTACTGGGAGATGTTCCTCACAGGCAAAGTGCTACCTCTGACTATGGTAATTTGGAAGGACAGGTTCTTACTGTACAAACAGGAATATTAGTTCTTTATCTATGTATTTGGCTTTTATGTGCCACAAATCAACATTAGAATAACAGAGGAAACCTTTAAATATCAAGCACTTGTGCATGATTGTGTGACAAAGATACTATCTCTTTCTCTGAAGGGTCTGGCAGCCCTGGGCAGATGGAGCGTGGCAGGGGCTGGAGAAAGGCACGGCAGGGTGAGCTGTGTGCCATCTCCTGCTGGGGAGAGTCTGTGGTACTACAAGCCTGCAGCGTGGCATCAGCAAAAGCTGCTGGGGGATGAAGTCCTGACCTCACTGAACTCTCTAGCAAAACTCCCAGTTAGTCACACAGAGACAAGATTTTTCCCAAGATTTTACTACTTTAACATACAGTACAAACCAGCCAGACACAACATCAACCCATTCTAGCTTACAAAAGGGCTTTTTTTTCTTTTTTTTTTCTTTTTTTTTTTTTTTTTTTTCTGACTTAGGTAATAAAGCTATCGTAAATGTCATAGGTCTCAATGAGGTAATAAATTATTTTTAAAAGTGGAATATATCTTTATATCTTTATATCTATATAGGTAAGCAAAATGCAATGCAAAATTCTCTAAGAGTTTGCTAAATGCCATTAGTATGCTGTCATTGAAAGTTCACTTAATACATGAACTTAATTTACACTTTTACTGTAATTTCAAGATTACGAGAGTAGTGTGAAAAAGAGGTATCTTTTGTCCAGTTCCAAATTCAATGGAAAACAAATCCTGTGTTTTCCTCTGGTTGCACATAAGACATGAAATCTAAAGCTACCAGTCATTAATGCTGTGTAACATTCTCTGAAAAGTTTAAATTAGTCTCAAGAAACCTGGCACCATTCCATTTTAAAGACACAATTTAATTTTTTATTTCAAAATCTATAAGCAGCATCTCTGTATTCTTTTTTCATATGAAATTTTGAAAGTTTTAGTTCCTTATGAATCTTATTTTAAAATACATGCATTTAAATGTCATTTGGGACTTTCTCTAGAGAGCTAGGAAGAAAGGCTTTAAAGTAGAATTCAGACAGAAGAATAATCTTATTTTTTTTATTCCCAAGATAACTAAATCTTTTCCAGATAACACCAATATCTGCTACTGTCTCTGCTGGTAGACAGAACTATTTCTCCTCGGATTATAAGGTTTTCTTTTCAGCAAAAAAAGGCCTAGCTGTTCTGACAAAAAAAAAGTCTCTGAAGAAGAATAATAATCAAACCCCATTTTTATCAAATGTAACAATGCTTTCTTTCACCTGAAGATGCTACACTCTTGTTAGTCTTATATCATTAGTGTTATTATCTTCTGCAGTAAGACACTATCAAGAACACAAGATAAAAATGATCAATAATGAAACCATCATGTGCTAAAAAAGCTGTATGTTATTAAGTCCCGTTGGAAAAGGATTATCATTTTACTAAGTTTATTTTACTTAGATATTTGTCACTGCGTTGGAATAACTTGTTCACCTTTTTTTAGATGGTGAGTATACTAGTTCTTTAATAATGCATAATAAAGTAAAGTCAGATTTTCAAGAGATCAGTCATCCCCTTTAAATCTTGGATTCTGTTAAAATAATATGTCTGCTCTGACCTCACATATTTTGACAAGAAAGGGAAAAAAAAAAAAAAGATTTGCAAACCTAGAAGAGATTGTATTTCTTTCTTTCTGAGCTTATAAACAAAAGATACTTTATATCTGGACCTACCTGGAGGTAACATTTGCAATTTGTTTAATAATTACTTTATAAGGTATATTCTCTCTAGCCTATCTCAACTTTTCTGTTTCTATAGGACTTATCATAGGAAAAGATTCAAAATTTAAATTATTTTCTGATTTTTTTTTTCCTTTTTTAAAAATCTTTGTGCAAGATTTCATTGAATATGGTAAGTAGATGGGCTCTTTTCCTGTGTACCCTGGGAATATCTCAGATTTTTTCACGGTACCAAGAAGATATCCTCTTAAGAAACACAGATTTCTGCTAGTAGGATAAAAGATAGCTGTAAAGGTTAAGTGTGGTTTCACAGGATTTGTCTCTCAGGTTATAATTTCAAAGGCCCATGTGCTGTTTGGGACAGAACTCTTTTTGATGGATAAAACTCTAATTAAACTCAAGACATAGCAGCAAGGGTAAAGCTACGGCTACAAGTGCTGTTCTAATTCAGGTACTGTGAGATTCACTAAAAAATATGCAAGTCGGGGAATATGAAGGCTCAGCTGGCAGTCGATTTTTTTTTTTTTTTCTATGAAGTCTGTAACTTTTTCCTATATATAAGCAATCTATTGTGATGTGATAAAGAAATAAGATTTCACACACTTATAGACAACAACTGATAAATTGAAATTATATTGTTCCATTGCTAGTTTACTGCTGAAGTAATCCAAATACTTTTTAGTTTTTGTTACTGTCAAATTAATTTGTATAAAGTGTGCCAGGAGAGAAATCTGAAAGTAAACCAGGGAAGACAGACATCCTATTATATTTTTCTTCTTTTTTAATGCTTGACTTACTTTAGGCTGTTGCATTTCCTAAAACTTCAAACTAAAGCACAGATGTGAAATAAAGCCTTCCACACGACCCACACTGCATGCAAATACAAATATAAACAGTCAAGACAATAACTTTACTATTACATTTTTTAAAGATACATTTCAAACATTAGTTGAATGCTACAGCACAAATGCAAGGTTTGCTTCTGCTATTATGTGAACTGTACCTAATTCTACTTGATGGATTTATATTAAAAATAATTTTTGATTTGGTATAAAGAATAATGTTAGAATCTTTCTTGAAATTAGTACCTAGTTTTCTTAGCCACAGCAATCCTTTCCTATCAGCGTGAATAAAACCTTTCTTTGGTACAACCAGGAAATGAATTATAATTATTTCTGTATTTATGAGTATGTGAGAACTTCAGTTATCAGTTTAGTACCACCTTGGATGACTTCTTCGTCCTACCTCAAACAGAAGAAAACAGAGAATGACACTGTGATAAAGATAATGAGAAGGAACCAGGAGAGTGAACATAACCTCAAATACTTAGTAAAGATGTCTGAGATACCAAAAGAATATTTTCCACATGCTAGTTCTCCACCAAAAAAATAACCTTAGAGGTCATAAGACCCACACAGAGTTAAAGATACTTCCTAGAGGAGGATATATAGAAATACCCTGATATGCCATTGGCAGCAGCATCATTGAAAGAGAAAAGGTGGCCTACAAGCATACTGGTACAGCACAGTCTGCTTTGGCCTATGTTCAGTGTTTACTTTTGAACAAATTTTAAAGGGAAGACTGAGTATTAGATAAGGAAATAAATATAAGCTTTATGGTACAAACTTTTCTGCCTAGTTCCTACAGATCCATTGAATATATGAATAATATATATTTTTTGTTTTGAAGACATTATTTTTCAAACATATGAATCAGTCCACCCCTAAACTCCTTAAAGACAGAGCCTGCTGGCTATCATATGCTAAAAAGAATAACTGCAGTCCAGAGATGCCATCTGAGAGCATTTAGATCTTAGTTTTTGAAGGCTATATATGGAGATATCAAGTTTTTCATGATTGTCGTAGAAGCGTCATGAATATATACTAATATTCAGAAATATGTATACGCACAACAGAATTATAAAGATGGAGCTTTAAATTCATGTAGTAGGGTAACAGGTTTTGGAAATCTTGCTGGAATATTAAATAGATTACAAGGACATGAATCCTAGCTCTGAGAGCAGAGCCTTGAAACATCACTGCCATGAAGCTGCTAGGGCCCAGCCTGGGTAAGGGGTGGGTACCATTACTCCCAAGGCTAATAGGCTTGGACTGTGCTCAGCATGACAAGGAAGGTGACTTGGTTCCTGGCAGACAAAATGTGCATTTTTTAAGAACTTTAAAAAAGGCTTTACTTTAAAGTTAGGCTTGTTTCTGATTAGACAATTACAGAACTTTGTTTCTAACTTACATACTAAAATGCATTTCTTGGACAAGAAGGTTCCATCATACAAATATATCTTGCAGCTTGCAGGCATTGTCATGTATCAGTGGTGTTCAAAGGTTTACACAGGACTTGTCCTCATAACCACAGAGAGCTCCTGGTCACCTGATGGGAGATTCCTGGTCTGCATCAAATGCAGTTAAACATATTTTCAATAATTACATGAGAACAAATATTATAGTTACTTAAATGGTATATAAGTGGAAAATGAAGCAGTTTTTATAACTACACAGGAAGTACTATGTAGTACAATATGAAATATTGCTATTTCATGCTGTTACTAATATCAGTTTTTGTATTATATATAACTCTTTTCCAAATGTCAAGGTTTACAAGAGAAGAATTAAAACAATTGTACTCATTCCTAGATCTGATTTGCAGTAGCTCTTAACTGAAATCAACATAAATTTTCAAACCCTAATAAAAGCTAAACTGCAGTGCCCAAATCCTCAGAGCAAGTAAATTAAAATTACTATACCCAACTTTAATTAAGTGACATTGCCTCAAATACCACCCAAGGGAAAAGGAATATTCTACAATTTATTTTGTAAACATATTTACTCTTCTGTTATTTGGCATTATTCCTCACAACAAATTTAACATTCTGTGGGATTTACCTCTCAGGAATTATTTTTACTTGTCTCTCCTGCAGTGAAAGGGAGAACAAATAACTTTAAAATTCTGCTATCAGACTGAAAGTTTTTCTGGGTAACAGCATGATTATGTTCATCAGAAAACTATTTCTATGCTTTTGTAGCTTGATTTCTTAAAAAACCCCCATAAATAAATATGTCCATTCTGTGCTATTTTTATAAGAAAACATGCAGTTTAGAAAATGCTTTGATAGCTTTGATAACAATTGGGAATGTAGTTATTGCCTCAAAATAGTTATGACTATTTAAAAATGTAAGATATTACTGAAATAGCTGTCATCCTAATGAACAACTAAAATTAGTTAAATGATTCACTTTTTAAACTGGAAGAAAGTGGTGGAGTCGCCATCCCTGGAGGTGTTCAAAAAGTATGTAGACATGGCATTTCAGGACATGGTTTAGTGGGCATGGTGGTGTTGGGTTGATGGTTGGACTTGATGACCTTAGAGGTCTTTTCCAACCTTAATGATTCTATGATTCATTAGGTTTTGCAAAATAAGAGAGAGAGAAAAAAACAAAGTAAACAAAAGGGAGCAATATGAATTATGCTGTCCCTCAATTTTAGTAAAAAGTACTTGCAGACTTAAAACTATATACGCACATTGTCCTCCTGGTTTTTAGCTGAAATAGAGCTGGGTTTCTTTTTCAGTAGCTGGAATAGTGTTGCGTTTTGCTTTCAGCCTGGGATTTGTTATGAGAGAAACTCTGATAACATAACAGTGTTTGCATTTTTGTCACTGGAAGTGAAGGACTTCGTGTTCTGTTAGTCTACAAGCAAAAAGGGGTGAGGAATATTTAAATTAATAAGCTAAATTGGCATTTGGATATGCTAATGGTATATTCCATATGATATCACGTCATGTCCAGTATATTAGTGAGGGTCTTTTCCTCTTTTAGCTCCCTCTGGCTTTCGCCCGGGCTCTCGCTCTTCCAGGATTGCGGTTTCGGTTCGGGATTGTCGCTTCTCCGGGATTGTTATCTGTGAACAGGCTGGGCTTGGTCAGCGGGTGGTGAGCAGTTGCTCACTGTGTACCACTCATTTGTATGTTTTGTTACTGTTATCATTATCTCTACTATTTTAATATTAGTATTATTTTAAGTTTTCTTTTATTTCTTTTATTAAACTGTTCTTATCTCAACCTACAAGTCTCCTTATCCTTACCCCCCCCAACCCTCTCCCTTGTCCCCTGGGGGTAAGGGAGAAGTGGGTGAACGGCTGTGTTGGCTGCTAGCCAAAGGCTAGACCAGTGAAACTATCACACACAGATATTTTCAAGATCAGGATCCTAGTGATTTAGCTCTAATTAAATATTTCTGTTTGTTCCATAATACATGCCTAGAATTTGAAGTGCCGCTTTTAAAAAAAAAAAAAAAAAAAAAAAAAAAAAAGTGCTGTTAAAATATTAATACATTATTTTAGGAAAATCTTTCTTCTCTGCCCAGACTGAACTTTAAACATGGCCAAGTTCAGAAGATTCGTGCTACCTAGTATACTTTCCAAACTCTTCTTTTTAGGACAGAAGGAATCGAGATAAAGGTTTGCAAAAAATGCTTGCACAATCTGAAAATAAATTTGATACACTTCGTAATCCTCTGAGAGCATGCAACAATAGAAAAGTAGTACTATAGTAAATACATTTACAATTTTTCCACTCCTGATAAACGTGACTCCATCAGTGTTAACACATAGGACAGTGAACTGACAAAAGTTTGCTGTCCTATGTCCAAAATAGGGCAGTTTACTGACAAAATAAAAATTGCTTTCATAGACGCAAAGAATCATATAGGTAGGAAGGGACATCTGAAGGTCATTCTGTCCAACCTCCTACTTGGAACAGGACCAGCTCGGGTTTCTCAGGGCCATATCCAGTCAGATTTTTTTACTATCTTCAAGAATAGAGATCTTACAAACTTCCTTGTTAATCAATTAATGACTTCTCCATAATGAAAAAAAAATAAAAATCCTAATATCTATTCAGAATTTCCCATGTTGTGATTTGTGCCTATTGTCTCTTGTCCTGCTACTCTGCACATCTGGGAAGAGTCTGGCCCTGTCTTCCCTGTATGCTGCACTGTAGCTGAGGACAGCCATGAGCTCTCCTAGCAGCCTTCCCTGCTCAAGGCTGAACCAGCCCTGTTCTCAAGGCCCATCCTCTACAGGGTGTGCGACAACTGAATCACAGGGACCTCTCATGGGTCTCATTTCCCTACGTAATTGCAACTCTTGTGTAGGAAATCCCCAAAGCACAGTACTCCTGACTGTACATGCACCAAGTAGATGGAAAAAATCAGTTCCCTCAAATAATTTATAGAAGTATTATTTTTGTTATTTCTATTAATATTGCTCAGCATATTTCAATAATGTTTTGCTCCTAAAATAAACAAACATACATTTGTCAATAAATAATAATGCATCGGTTTGCACTTCGCTGTCATATAAATATACATTTCTAACCTCTCAGTATGATGTGTTACCATGTAACCAAGGTGCTACAGTAAAATATTCTTATTTTAGGATTAGGAAACTTAATGAGATGAGTACTTAGTACACTAATGCATTTATCTTATAAAAAAATTAATCAGACAGATAATAATTTCCTGTAATTCAGTAAACTAAAATTTAGAACTTTATTTTAGTAATCAGTGACTGAGGTTTGACAATGACAGAAAAAAACAAAAACATTCAATGGACTTTTAAATTCTGTCATGGAAATTCTTAATATGAATGCCAGCATGAATCAAAATTCTTTATACAGTTAAACCATGGAAAAGTCAGTAAAGATTCCTTTGTGCTTCATTTTTATTAAAACAAATAATTTATGAGATCCTATATAAATAATATAATGCTATAAATACTGCAGAGTGGTTATTGAATATAAGGGTATTTCAAACTGTAATGTGAGAGAAATAAAATTGTAAGGAAACTGATTAAGAGGTGTACAGGGCTGAGCAAATGACTATATTTTAATGCAGAGCTGTTCAAATTAGTTAATTACAAAGGCCAGTATGAATCTGACAGCCCTCTGATCTGTTCTAACATTTCATTAAATCAATCTAACTTTGTTTCAACATTTTTTTTGATGGTTTATTTCAGTATAAGTGATGGTAAAAACAGGTGCAAGCTGTTCAGCCTACTGTTCTTTCCGATGTGGTTGGAAAAATCTTTAAAGGCACTTGCATTCAGAAAAATTCACAAAATATTTGGATTAATAATTCATTTTGCTTGAATTTATTACATAAAGCCTGTTCCATAAGCAGGATGACTGATGCTTTATTGATGCTAAATAACAATAACACTTCCAAGTACAGTAATAGAAAAAATTAGCTAGAATGCATAAAATGTTTAAGATTTTACATAACTTAGAATAAAAACCCCCTAATTTTCTGCTAGTTTACAAATTCTCATGAGTATTCCATTGCAAAGAAATAGAGTAGATTTAATTGAGAGCTTTTAGTCACATGATGATAGCCAGCCTGCTTGAAAGATTAATTTCTATGCATTGGTTTAGACTACAGTCAGGCTAGTATTTTACTTTTGAAGAAAATTAGGACAGCCATAGAGGACTTTTTATTCTCTATACTGCAAATTCAGTTAGTCATGATAATTTAATGGACAGTGGGACCACACAATCTTAGTATCAAGGCTCCCCTTCAGCAGTTCCTGGAGTGAATTGTCATTCTCAGTAGACAAGCCACTATCCCAATTTGCATCTCACAAATAATATTCTCTCAAAAGGGACAAGCATATTTACCCTTCGAGGTTTATTTATCATCAGTCATAACACATTACATCCTATACATTTTATTCATCATAGATTTTTACAAGCTCAAACTGTGCATGCATGCTATTTACTATTGGTAACTTCATGCTCCGTATGCAAAGTCTTTTTTTCTGATTGTAAACAATTTTACCTATTTCATTTTTGCCAGTAGCCAGGGATAAATATTATGGAATATCATTGATTGCATACTTGCATTACAAATCCTGTTTAAACACAGCTTCATTTCTTCTTTAATACCGAAGAGAAAAAGTAGAAATGTCACTGATCCCGTAAGAGTCATGCTACTCTCCAAGGCTAAATGGAGGTGCAAGTACTGGTCATAGTGGCAGCAAAAAGAAAGCAGAAGAGGCTGCAATACCAGCTAGTAAAGGGACACACCCAAGTCCTCAGTAGTTCATTCCCATGCTTCACTGACTGCTTTGCCATCACTGTTATCCTCACCTACATGAACTTTATGAATGTAAGCACAGATAGGTGTTTTCTTGCTAAAATCACAATTTTGTTTTGCAGTGCTTGACCATCTCCTCTTGATTTCGGACTAAAGTAAGAAAAACAGGGTTTGGGATCCTGCTATTGAAACTATTTATCTGAAGCCTCTCTGAATGGCTGGTTGGCTTATGGGGTCACCAGGTATTTCCAGACCTGACAGAATTCTCTGTGGGAAGAGTGTGCCCTGCCTACATATCTTACTGCATAATTTTAACATGGTGCTGTTCAGCACACTGCTATGAGCTGTTAAAATCTTCCCACCTTTTGCCTTAGAGGCTGCTCCATTTCAGGGGGATATGTGATTCTTGCACTAGTTTATAGCTCATAAATGAAAGCTTCAGCAGATGGAAAGTTCATCACCAAGATGATGTGCACTTGTAGGACACATGACA
>NW_010308824.1:30528-37187 GCF_000700745.2 Antrostomus carolinensis
AGAAAGATACCTACTTCTTCCTTCAACTGTCCTCTGAACCTCTTTTAGAAGAAGACAGATCATATGAAGTGGGGCTGTTTTCACCTCTTGGTGACCTCTTGGTTCAAATATTTCCTTTACCGGCTGTCACACACTGTACTTCACTAAAAGTGTCTTATTTCAGTTTACTTTACTGTCTAATGAAATTTTCATATTTTCTGGTTTTGACTACCTGTATCCACTAACATAGTTACAGAGAGAAATACTGGATCGGTTTAAGAAAATAATTACAATAGGTCACACTCCATTACTGTTATTAATTACATTTTCCCATTGACAGTTAGCAGTTAAACTATTTATGTCTTATATCTGAAAGAGATGATGAAAAGTAAATTAAAATAGCTAACAAACTCAGCATATTCACTTATTTTGAATGTCATGCTAGTCTATAGAGTTTTCTAGTCACAGTCTACAGGTTTGGGCTGCTGAAAGAAAAAATAAACAGACAAGAATGTTTTTGAGATAGTTTATTGCATGAACTAATACAGAATTGCTTATATGGACAATCATAAATACAGCCTCTACAGTAACGCTGACTAAAAGCAATTTACTCTCTTGAAGCTTATGAATGTAAAACATGTTAAACAAAAAGCCAGGCTCAGGTTCAACAGGATTTAGTTTTAAGAATAAACACATTAAAAGTTAGGTGTACTTTTACTAAGAGGACTAGGATAGGGACCTGCCTAAGCCAAAAAGATGTTTTATGACAAAGTACTCAAATTGTGCCTCAGGTTTGCGGGAAGATAAGGAGGATAATAGCCTTTTTGCCCTTACACTGTATTGTAAAGCTTAACTCATAAAGAGTCCTATCCAAAGCCATTAAAGCCAACAGAAATCTCTCATTGATTTAATGAGCTTTTGTTCAGGTCCTTTACAAGACAGTTGAAAGACTGCCTTTGACTTCAAGCCCTAATTTTATAAAGCTTTTTCATATCCTCAGCTTGGAGGCATTTGCAAACACAGAAGTGTAGTAATAAGAGTATTATATTTACCAAACAAATCCTCATATTTTTATTTTTTTTTTTAACTCTGAAACTACTATTCAGTGCATATGTATACATCCAGGAATATATGTATCAGTTATTGCCAGGAATATACATATACATCAGTTATTGTATGCTCCTACTAATAACTGCTTCTCAGATACCCTTACATGTTGGTTGCACAATCATCTCTGCACTGCTGGATGCCAACTCTACATATTTGATCTGAACAAAGTCCAGTTTATGATGACTTACCCTTGATTTAGCCAGAGTGTCAGATCTAGAATATAAATTGTCACTTAATTTTTATGCTAGAATTATCCCAGCTGGGCAAACAAAGAGAATAACTGATCTGGCATAAAGTTAACCCTTTAAATTCTTCAAGAAAATTTGAAGCAGCAGAGGAGTTTTATACTTGATTAATTCTTTATAATGTGTCTTCTGCATTTCTTATCTAAGAAAGAAGCAGCATTGCCAGGAAGAGTAATGCTATATTTTCTATCCTATCAAACTATAATCTCATAGCAAAAAAGCCCCTCAAAATAGGGAAATTACTAGAACTGAAAACAAAAAGAAACTTCAAAAAGTGGTCTAATAATTATATAAGCTATTAATTAGTACATTCCTGTAGCATGCCAGTTAAGGAATGCTAAACTAATATCATTAGCTGATAATATCATTGAGCAGTGTAGGGGAAATGGACCTGGGGGATCCTGGTGGACAGTAGGATGACCATGAGCCAGCACTGTGCCCTTGTGGCCAAGAAGGCCAATGGCATCCTGGGGTACATTAGAAGGGGTGTGGTTACTGGGTCAGAGAGGTTCTCCTCCCCCTCTACTCTGCCCTGGTGAGGCCACATCTGGAGTATTGTGTCCAGTTCTGGGCCCCACAGTTCAAGAAGGACAGGGAACTGCTGGAGAGAGTCCAGTACAGAGCCACAAAGATGATTAAGGGAGTGGAACACCTCCCTTGTTAGGAAAGGCTGAGGGAGCTGGGACTCTTTAGTTTGGAGAAGAGGAGACTGAGGTGACCTCATTAATGTTTATAAATATGTAAAGTGCAAATGTCAGGCAGATGGAGCCAGGCTCTTCTCAGTGATGTCCAACAGTAGGACAAGTGGCAGTGGTGCAAACTGGAGCATAGGAGGTTCCATGTAAACATAAGGAAAAACTTCTTCTCTCTGAAAGTGCCAGGTCACTGGGACAGGCTGCCCACAGAGGCTGTGGAGTCTCCTTCTCTGGAGACATTCAAAACCTGCCTGGACGTATTCCTGTGTGACCTGCTATAGGTGTTCTTGCTCTGGCAGGGGGATTGGACTAGGTGATCTTTTGAGGTCTCTTCCAATCCCTAACATTCTGTGATTTTGTGAGTCTGTGATCATACAAGCTTGACTATATTCTATAAGAATTTTAAAACAGCAACAGCTAATTAAGTAGAAATCTCTCTTCTAGTCCAGGTAACTGAAATACATTTCTACAGATACGTAATTTTTTATCCCTTTAAGTAACAGTAAAAAGTTGCAAGTTCTATAAATATTTATTGGCTTCTATTCAAAAGAGCTATTTTCAGTGTTATGAATGGCTGACATGACATATTTCCAAATGTGAAACATGGCAGTATCAAAGCAATATATTGTATAACACCTGTCATTCTGTATTGCACAAGCAATTTTTTTTTTTTTTTAAGACAACATACAATAATGATGCACTACTTAATTTAGTACTTAATTTAGTCCAATACTCTGGAAAGGTAATCAGTATTTAAGTTCTATGACTTTTAGTTAAAACATTTTCATTTTATTTACACACTTCAGTAAAATGTCTATCTATGCCTTAACATTCCAATTTTAGTCCTAGAAAAACTATGTAATAGCAAGAGATAACATAATCTATTTTATAATATTTTTATGAACTAAGTAAAGATAATTTAACCTGCCAAGGTTTTGCAATTTAGGAATTCAGATGTCTCCAAAAGTGCAGGTAATTTAGAACTCAATTGGTATCAGGGTTTTTGCTTTATCAGCCTAAGCCATTAGGCTACTATCTATCTTGTTATTCTCCAAGAGAAAAAATGATTCTGACATCTGTTCTCAATCTGTTTTTCCATCATTTCCTCTTATGACCCATGTACCTCATTAAACTCATCTACCAAACATTACTGTGTCTGCCTGTATATACTATACATGCCTTTCTACTATAAGATTGCATGAAAATTGAGAAATGGTAGCCTACAACATAATCAATTTTTAAAATACATTATTTTTACTGAATCTTTTGATTCACGAAAATACATCTGGTTTTGCAAGACAAAATTGTGACATACATAACATATAACTTAATCTCTTAAGTGACCTATACTCTTAACAACATGAGAAAAATAGGTTCACATCTTAACGTTGAACAGTATCTTCCTTATGACTGCTGAAGTCTTATGAGAGAAAAAGTGTTTACATTAAGAAGAACATAGCTTTTGAATGGTTTGAAGAGAGTGATTATAGTATTTTAATTCACTCGTGCAAGTGATCTCAAAAGTACAGCAGACAGGGGTAGAAAGCACCCCAGTAACCTAAAATTTAACGTGTGTAGAATGGAAAAGAACCTGGAGTCCATCATGTCCTTCTAAATACACTTCCCATTTTCTTCTGTAGATGAAAATTTTCAATATTTTATCATTCTCAAGATAGTTTCCTGTCCAGTGGTCTCCTCTACCCCCTTTTGCCTGTATTCAATGATTGCTGCTCTAATTTAATTTCAAGGAAAATACCTATTTACACTTGACCCACCCATAATATATTAAAAACCAGAATGTAAAGGTCATTATTCCCACAGAAGCTACAGAATTCACTGTCAAAAACTGTCTTACTAGCTTTTGAAAAGTGCCCCTTCTGAAAGAAAAGTGACACACTATCTGATGTTTGCTAGTAGCTGATGACTAATGAGATCAAAGCCTACTGAAGGTGATTTTCTAATATTTATAACTGTTAATGAATTGAGTAAAAAATTGAGAGTATTTAGATTCACTCAAACGTGCTATCTTGTATGAAAGCTGCACGATGCATACCTTGAGGATTTTACCTTGTATTAATTTCTGTGTGAGTTGCTGTAAATTTGAAACCAATGCCCAACTCCTAAAGTTTCCTTTTGCTCTGAGTTTACATTGGCAATATATTTGTAAGAAAAGAAGATTAGTGGCTTTATGACTAAGATTTATCTTGGGAACAGAGAGCAAGACAGAAAAGGAAAAGCCCGCTAAGGGAGGAAAGAGATACCTGCACAGGATAGACTTAATCAAATACTGCTGGAAAGAGCCTCTAAAACTAGATGTTAGGAATCTTAGAAGATAGTAGCAGGAAAATAATAATGAAAAATAGCAAGATATGCAAGCACAAAAAAAGTGAGAGAAAACAAAAGAGAGGCAATGACACCACATACCCCAAACCAGACAGGAGGCCTTTTTGGTATTTTTTCCTGAGAACAAATTATTTCAGGTTAATGATTGGTCTAAACTTCCAGAAGCTAGACAAACTCCTAAGGTCCTTGCTGTCATTAATTCCATTAGAGTCAGTGGGGCGACTTCTATATGAAAAAGGTGTAAAACGTACAAGGGTGGAAAAATCTAGCCTTAACAACTTCTCTGTGACAACCAGTGGGATTTCTATAATATTAGAAGAGTATTCTCTCTTAAAGACACCTGTCAAAAAACTGCATATGGAATAGGACAGAAAGGATTTATATTTCCACAGCAAGAAGCACAGCATATGTAACTATTTCCTGCATACTTGATTAAGTTAAAACAAGAAGAAATCCACAGAAAGCACAACAAAACCATAGCCAAACCAAAACTGGAGTGCAGAGAAAGCATTTACTGACTTCCTAATGAACGGATACACAGTTTTACTAGTCAACAACCAGATGTTTCAGGTTATATTTTATCATTATTCAATATGAAAATGGACCTATGTAAAGAAAATGTAAATATTTATTTTTGGGAAAGTTTTGAAATATCCCTACTGTCATCTACAGACCAACTTAACAGTTAACACTTAATAAAAATAGTTACATTTTGCTAATTCTTTATCCCAGCACTGGCTCTAAAGCAAGACCATCCTCCCAGGAGGGAACCATTCCAAATTACATCAGCTGGCAACAAGACCTCAGGGAGCATCTGTCAGCTACAGGGAGCTGGCTTGCCCTGTGGCTACTCCTCCAGTACATCCTCCCAAATTTAAAATCTCTACTTCTCCTTCCATGTAGGGGAATTAAAAGGAGTCTTTATTCTTTTTATAATAGTTAAGAGCAAACTCAATTTCTGATGACCAAGATATTTTATAAAGTCTAATAACTCTCACAAAAATAATAAAAATACAATCAAAGTAAATTCATATCTACTGCATTGCACAAATGAACCAGGAGACGCACTGCTTTTCAGTTGCAAAGAGTAAATGATATAAAGAGAATTGACTTACCGGGCCAAAAGCATTGCTGTCAAAGCTATGTCCATGGTGATCACCTTCCACCCAAATATGCCCATGTGGAACTTTCACATACTTCTTTTTGTATCCAATGGTTCTAAAAATAATTGCAAAAATATAAGTTAAAAAGAAAAAAATACAATATTTTGTTAGGAAAATTCCCATATTTATTGTTTTGGAATTTGACCTTGCATACCATACAACACTTGCTTAGAAAAAATTGTACTGATGTCCTTTAGACTTCAAGAGTGCTACTCAAGTGAAAATACATAACAATTTTGTTTCAACTAGTCATTATTAGGGCCTGTTTAATATGTTGTTTTGGCAGAAATGGCATCACAACAGGGCACAAGATACTTTCAATTAAATATAATTAAGGGATTCTTATTTCCATCTCTGTAGTAACAATTCTTTGAACCATCAGATTTTGTCTCAGGTAAATGACAGCAGACACATGTTGCAGTCACATAAAGATAGTGCATTGAGAATGCTTTTCTTCTGGAGTAGCTTTAGGTACTCATCAAAAATAGCCTGGTATAACTGAACTGGCCTCAGATTCAGAGCTTAGATGCCTGTAATGCTTCTGTTCTGGGAGTAGGATGTCTTCAGCTGTAAAAAGCTAAACAGGATAAACTTAAAGCAGACCTCTAAGAGAAGGTCAAGTGCTGCAAAAAAATGACATGGATGATTCAAGCCACTCTCCACAGAAATTAATCCTGAAGCAGTGCCTCAGCATGCCCTGATATTCAAAAAATGACAAACTACAGATGAGTCCTAAAGCTGAGGTGCAAAGAATGCAAAATTCCTGTATTTAGTTCCCAAGTAGCTGTCATTTTCACAATTCCAATCTGCTTGCTACCATACACTTTTGGTTTCTTTCAGATGGGATCTGTTATTCTGCAGTCATTCATGCAGGGAGGTGATTTTATCATGCAGACCAAATTATTACCATGCTGAAACATTTACAGACAAGACTACAGATACCTCTTATTTTGTTTTGTATAACCAAGTCTGTCCATAGACAGAAACAGACTTTCAATCTAGCTTGTTGCCTCCAGCTGCTCATCACTTTTCACCATCCAGAAGACACTCCCCCAAAGCAGGAGGCAGAAGACACACCCTCTAAAACTAAAGAAAATCAGCTGAAGAGAGAAAATCTCCTTCAG
>NW_010308824.1:37216-51290 GCF_000700745.2 Antrostomus carolinensis
GATGAGGAATGTTCACAAGTCAAAATGGGAAAACTTTCTTTCAATGAGGCTTTTTTGGCCTGTGGGAGTGTGTGGGTCTGAGGATGTTACAAGGACAAGCTAATAAACATGAGACCATGAAATATTAGATGAATAAGAAATTCTCAAAAGTGCATTTTATTAAATTTATTTGACATTATTAGACAAATAAAAATAATAATTATTTACTTTGCAAGTCACAAAATCCAGCCAGTGCTTTCTCAAACAGCTTCAGAAGCAGCTGAAAGGGTGGATGTGCCAGACTATATTTTAATGGAAGTTTTACCTGTGCTTTCATTGGAACCTGAAAAAATAATAGCCTATTTGAAGAAAAAAATACTCTGATTTTCATCTTTATTTAGAACAGTGTCATATTACACAGTACTCAAGACCGAGTTCTAAACCATTCAAAACAAAAATGCAAAACTGTTCTGAGCTGGTAAATATATTATTCCTTAAACATAAAGAGTAGTTCTGTAATAATTTAATTATGCTAAAAGAGCAATTTAATATTATGCAATTCCTTCTTTTTTATCTTTGGGGTTTTTTGTTTGGTTTTTTTTTAAGAAATATGGCACACAGTCTGGACAATAAAATTATTTATATTTTGAGATTCCATAAAGATTTGTCTCACTGATAATTTATTTTATAAAGTACCATATGAGACTATATTTTACTAGAAAAATGTTTTAAGATATAGGTTCAGAGAAGTTGGCCATTATTTCTGTTCTATCTGACTAGACACTCTGAAAATTACTAATATAATATCTCCCATCAGTGATAAAGACAAACAATAGCTCAAAAACTATTTAATTTTCTCTTCCATTCAACTTCCTGAATATAGAAGAGTAGATTGTTATAAAGTTTTATACCTTTCCAGACTTTATGCACAAGACTGAATTTCAGCCAGAAGGGTGAAAGGATTTGAAAGTTAATTCTGATTACATGTTTACCTCATAAACATCAGGAAAATAATATGGCAAATGCCAGTCAGTGACTTCAACTCAGACCAAACGTAATCTCCTACCCCCAAATACTCTCTTCCTTTATTGTGATTAGGAAATCACTAATAGGAAGGAAAAAAAAAAAGATTTTGCAATAAGTATTTGGAAACAAAATTGGGAAGAATTTAGTCTGCATGGACAGGTTTTGCAGGGACCCTGTGAAAACAGAAAGGCTTAACACAGGTGTATAGTGTATTTTACACACTATAGGCCTAAAGCAAAAAGATTACACAGTGCAGTAATGACAATTGGTTCTTTTTATTATTTCTACAACACAAGAAAATGCATTTTTTTTTGTGCTCTTGAAATAACCATCATAAACCAATTGCTACAATTATGCAAAAAAAAAAGTCTCTTACAGTGGTTAAAGAAGAATTATGTACAAGTTCTCATACTGAAAAAAGGAGATGATTGCACATAAGAAGTTTTGACTTAGAGGAAACAGAATTAAAGTTAATGATGTTAATAAATGTATTAAGGGAATAGGGGAGAGAAAAAGAAGTGGAAAAGGAACAGTAGCAGTAGTTCTAATTATCTACTTTAGCAGATAGGACTGATACTACGTGGATAAATGCCTCTGTAAGCTCAGCAGATAAATGTAAAACCTTCTGTTACCTTCTGTTATATCATGTATGAGGCATATAAATCATCAGATTTTTCCCACATGTAGGTCCAATAAAAAAAAATAAAATCAAGCTATATTGTAAACAATAAGTACCTGTATACCTGTGAACAAAAGAGAGGCAAGAACATCTATTTTTCTAAGATAATTCCTTCAAAATGTTAGTGTAGTATTTCCATAGGGTAGTTATCTAGGGACTTGCCATCCACTTTAGCAATCCTCTTGCAAAAACTATCCCGTGGAACACAGGTGAAATTTGAAAACAAAATTTTATTTGAGATTTTTTACTGCATGAATTAGTAACAAACTGTGTCAATAAGCTCATGTTACAGTAAATTGGATCATCCATTACTTAATATTGCTTTTAATTTTCAAGATAATTTCACTGTTGAATTACTCCACAACTGATCAATAAACCAAGAATGCAAGAAAACCAGGCTACAGGCTTCAGAAAGCCACATTTAGTTAATGACGACAGGTTATTTCAATTACTATTGCAAAGATTATGCAGACTTTTTTAAGAACAAAAAACCTCAACCTTGTAGTTTCCTTTCCTATGAAGACAGCACAAATTGTTTCATAATCAAAATAAGTCAGTTAGCAACACTGCCCCAGTCTCACATGAATCCTGCAGAAATTAAACACTTGAATATCTGGACCAAATTGCAGAGACTACGTGTGTGTGCTACATTAGCAACATGGTTTTTGCTCTAAATGTACAAACTATCATTCATTCATTTCACTAGCTAACCATTTTAGCTAGACATGCTGAAATAAAACTGTTACCAATCTTTTTGTGCAACCCTACAGCCCAAATCACTAACATAAACTGTACATCAACATTCTAAGAAGGAGAAGCTATCCTTTATCTTAAGGATAGTTTTGCAGACAGCTGACATCCACTTTCCAGATTCAGGATAACATAAATAAATAATAATTATAAGTATAATGAACAATATTTCTGTGAAAAAATAATACCATCTAAAGTGAAAAATTACTTTGGAATGCTTCTAGCACTCTTCAACAACAGCAACAACAAAACCTAAAATCCTCAAGCTAAATACCAGTTAAAAGCACAATTATCTTATTAGGAATTTTACATCAGCTCCTTGTGCGTGGCCTTTGCTACAAAAGAAATGCAGTAATAGTGTACTGTATCTTTTGAAAGTAATGTAAAATATTTTTCATTCTTAGTCTGACTTTGCCTGTAATCTTGACTTCTTTGTTAGCTCTCACACATGAAGTATTTAATTAAACTTAGAAGATTTCTGAATGAATTCTTAGGAGAACAATTGGTGTAAGTAATAATTAACTTAGTATTTGTTAATTTCATATCCAGTTTATTAGCATAAGTTATAATTACTGAACAATCTTTTATATTTCAGAAAGCTTCTACTAATAAAAAGCAGTCTTTCATTTCCTAAAACCTACTATCTTTGAAATAAAAATAAATAAAGGGTGTTTAAAAGCTTGTTGCCTTCCTATTTTAAAGGTTTGCTTTAGGAATAGCACAGGCAAAGATATTAAAACATCTAGGTTTTCATACACAGTACTCAAGTATCTGTTAAAAACCATATTGGTGTGTGCAAGAAGATAATTCAGGTTTTATCAAAGTCTTTGACAGGTTAGTAATAATCAGCTATGCTACTGTTGCTCAAACTGTAGTGCAACTCTCACTGGCTTAAAAACAGAGTCTACAAGAGTTGCAGTAATTTTCTTGATCAGAATGTAATGGAATGACATTTATCTTTTTAGTAATTTTTACAGAAATTGGTCTGAAATTCTGATTTATTTTTTTTATTGTTACATCTGAGGTACATTTTGAACCTTTGCAAATATTTTTTCTCCACAATTCAATAGTTAACAGATGTACTTATATCTATTCCTGGCTGAGAAATAATTTCAATCCTGAAAGTCAAAAATGAGCTCTTATATGGTGTTCTAACCACCTGCACACAAGCAAGAAAAATCTCCTTTTTTAGGATGTGGTACCAGTGCCAAAGAAAGCAACTTGGCTCAGCTAAATTGGATGAGGAATGATTGCCTTCAGTTTGATTTCACCTTGAGAAATCAAAAGGTCCCAGCAATCGGTATACCTTTGGGTGTCATCAGGGAACAGACACTGTAGATAATTTCCTCCGTTTGCACAGGAGATAATATATAAATACAAACCCTTTTGTAAAATAGGTAGTCTATATCACACAAGAGAAACTTTTTCCAAACCACATAAATTGCTGTACATGGAAGTTTTTCACATCCATCTTCATCAAACTCACAAAATGAAAAAAACAGTAAGATATTCAATTTCACGTGACACCCCGATCCCAAGACATGAACCTCATTGTAATAGATCATGTAAACTGTATTAATATAACTGCAGGGAATCTTTCACATGATGCTAAACACCTTCCAGCTCCTAAGAAATCTCCTTTTTCTGTTACAAGATACACATACAGACATCTGTGCCTTTTTACTTTAATCCTTCCCCTATATATACTATACTCCTTTGACCACAAGCTGCTATTTAATTCAGCTTCTTTTAGAAGACAGGGTTATATAAGTGAAGCAACTTTTTTTTCTTTTCTTTTTTTTTTCCTTAAGGGCAGGTTACCAGACTATGTACAAGAGTATGTCAGTAGGTTAGGGAATATTCTCCAGTTGTGTGCAGCTATTAACTTTTGCCTCAGAGTTGAAATGTGTTATCCTTAAAAGTTACAGACCAGTCAATTGTTGAGAGGCCTGACTTTAAAATGTACATCCACGCTGATAACTGGGAAAGTGCTGGAGAAGACCCCGTGCTTGGGACACTACTTCTGGAGCATTGCAAGATCTGATATACTGAGAAGGGAACCCCCAAAAGAAGACACACCAGAATTACAGAAATGACAGAATCTGAAACAAGATTAGAAGTAGTCATTAAGGAGATGGAAATTTCCCTTGCCTACACTTGGACAAATATTTTTTATTCTTAGCCATGTAGGTTTTACCTTTTGTAATGACAGATTTTGAAGTTTCAGGAAAAATGAAGTTTCAGGACAAAATAAGATTAATTTACTGTTTCCTCATTCGGAACAGAAATATAAAAACATGACCTTTGTAATAAGCAAGCTAAGCAGTTAAAGCAAGCAGGATGTTGAACTGCAAATGGTATCTTTTTCCCAGCTAAAGCATTCCTACCAAAGTGATGGACCAGTGCAGGCTCCTGTGACTCAGCAGTGCTAAGAATAATTAAGAAATTGATATGGAAAGTACCAGATATGTTTGTAGCTCCATTTTATTAATTAGATAATTCCTCGCAAAGCATGTAATTCTAAACAAAATAATTATATAGCCATTACTTGCTTCGCCAGCTTCTTCAAAGTAACAGTTAATCACTTTTAAAACATACAATACTCAAGAAAGTTACTGGATTTCAACTCAAATTAAAAAGCAATCTAATCAGATACTGCTATTTACACTTTGTGACAATTACCTGCTATGTGAAAGTTAAATTTTCAAATGTATGCATCCTGTATTGAAACAGATAGCTTTTAAACCATATATATTTCTACTAGATGGCTATACCACATTGAGTGAGGTATACAAACACAATTATATCACTATTTTGCAGGACAATGCAATGCAGCCAGTTACAGCATAACATTTTGAAACCAGGAGAAATGTAGTCGTGTAGAATTTTGTATTATTAATGCAGCTGTCCTTTATATGGGTTAATAGAACCTAGATCTCATTTTCACTAGGGCTTTCTTAATACTACATTGGCAGAACAATGAGAACTGGGATTATTAATTCTAAGGCCAGAAGATACCAATGTGATGACCCAGTTTGAAATATATATAAGTAAAACCCTCAGAATTTCAGGCAGTAATTCATGCAGTAATTCATGCAGTGATTATTAAATAATTCACTATTAATTGATATCTTAAGCATGCACTGTTAAGTAAATTTAAAATTTCCATTATTTTATGTCAAGATGTGCTTTATAAATGGTACTTGCATTACAAAATATTTTATATATTTATTAATTTTATTATGTATTATAATTAGTACATATTGCTAGTTTCACAGATATATGACTAGAAGAAAGAAATTCATCTGAGTAAATATATAAGCCTAAGTTAAATGTTCTAAAATGCTGCCACTGAAAAAGCACTCTGCTTTTATAAAAATGAAAATAAAGGTAATTTTGACGTACACATTTCAGTGATAAGGAGAAATTATTTTTAATGCCACATTACAAACAGGTACAGAAGCTACTCTTCAAAGTTTAGCATAATAAATTTATCTTGGCAAAGACTTGTCTCCCCTCACCAAAAGGGAAAGTTAAGAAAATATGAAAATACATTCTGTACATCCACTTGTATATCAATAACTTTTTTGGTTTACATATGACCTGATAAACACAGTTAAACAGAAATATGAAAATACACGTGACACACATCTCATATACATCAAAATAAAAGCAGGTTTCTTAAGCCATATCATTTTAATTTCTGATCCCTGACCCCAATTCTTCCTCAATTCACTCCTCTGCTACCTTTAAGATCTGTCTGATTATTATGAACACTAATTTGGTCATCTTGCTTTTTCTTAAGGTGCACAAAACTACCATTCAATTAAACTAGAGCAAATAGATTAAACGTGCTTGTCTGAATACCAACTAGCCATAGAAGCAAAAATTGAATTAGAAAAGCTTTTAAATGCTTTATTTAACACAATTGATAGTTTGTACAACAATATTTTTCAGTCAACACTATTTACAGTTCATCCAGTCCAAAAAACATATTATTCATACTTGTTTCATTTCTCAGTATATGGCAGCATTGTTGTTACTATATTTGGATGAAAGTACTACAAATAATACAGTTGAATATACAAGACTGCCTACCAAGCTTTCCATTTTATTAGAGAGATTAGTCAGAATTTGCCGTCAAGTCTTTCTCTAACAGATTTTTTTTCTTTTGTAAATTAACCAGTCTTTTGTCACTCCTAAATATGTAAATAAAAATATGTCAACAACTCTACAAAAATTCTTCCACTTTTTCTATTAGTCTAATGAAATAAATGTACTATTGTGCATATTTATCTAAAATTATAAAATGATTGAAAGGATAAAGAACAAGCCAGCTCATCCACGAGAGATATTAGCTTCATTTCAAGCCTGAAGTTTCCTTGATAACAGCTCATTTTGTACCAGATGGGGCACTGTGACAGAGAAGATAATAGAAATAATTATAAGAGACAATAGATGAGAGATCATTGCTTATGAGAATCACAGAATTTATGGGATCATTGCTACAAAGGGATATTTGACAGATCATTTTCACAGCAAAGGATGGTAATCATACCCCTGAATTCAGATATATTTGACCAAAACATACCAAATACTTAGACTGAAAAAAGGAGGAATCATTGCCTCTAACTGTCTTAATATCACATAATTTCCCAGAATATTGCTCAAATTTCTGTTCAAGGCTAATTTCAACACAATTTTTTTTTTTCCGTTCTGTTTCTTTCTTCCTTTCTTTCTTGAATTTTCAAAATATTCTCAAAATACTTCTAAACTTTTTAAAGCATAAGCAGCTATGGAGCTGCTGTTGCTCTATATGATCAATGTACGTGATACAATACACCCTTTATCTCAGTGGCCTTAGCCTTCATATACCTCTTTCTGGAGAATTTTTTCATAATTTCAAAATAAGAGTTTTTCCCAAAGCTATAATTTCATTTAAACTTAAACTTTATCTGAGGTGATAACATTTATAGATTGTATTTATGTTCCTTACATATTGTACTCTATGCTTTAAAGACATGCCACATATCTAGGGTCTAGGTTTTGCCCCTCTTTTGATACTTTCACCCATAGGTATACATCCAATTCACAAAGGATATTTACACAGGTGTTGGCAAGCACCCTGTCAGTTGAGTTTAAAAAGCTACAGTTACCAGATGTTATTTTCTAAGTCTCGCGTACAGTAGAGCTGCAGCAGCACTATCAACCAGCAATGCTAAGGGATCCAGATTTTAAGGAAATAATTTCTCCTTGGGTAAAACTTGTTTGCGTTCATTTGCAGTCACTTTTTATGATTCCCATTTCCAGCCTCACATTGCCCTTCTGGGTTTTTTTTTCAGCTCAACCTACCTTCCTTCAGAAACTATTTAAAAGACCACTGCAGATCACCATGCACACAACACTTAACAGCACAGGAATTTCCCTCTGTTCCTGAGAGTTTTGTTTACATAGTCAGGAGGCATGCAGCTACCTGAAGCATTTAATATTGCTTGTAACTGCAAAGCACAACTCCTTTTGCTCCTGCTGCTACAAATGATCAACTAACAGTAGATTCCCTCCCACAGATGACCTTATCCTTTTTTCCAGTAACACCTATGTGTGATTTCATTCTTGGGTCTTCTACACTATTGCATTCATATTGTATGTATATTGCGTTTGCGTGGCAAGGTTTTGGTAGCCGGGAGGCTACAGGGTTGGCTTCTGTGAGAAGCTGCCAGAAGCTTTCTCTGTGTCCAACAGAGCCAATGCCAGCTGGCTCCAAGACAGACCCTCTGCTGCCCAAGGCCAAGCCAATCAGTGACAGCGGTAATGCCTCTGGGATAACATATTTAAGAAGGGGAAGAAAAAAACTGCACAGCAACTGCAGCCAGAGAGAGGAGTGAGAATATGTGAAATAGCTCTGCAGACACCAAGGTCAGGGAAGAAGGAGGGGGGGGATGTGCTCCAGATGCCAGAGCAGAGATTCCCCTGCAGCCTGTGCTGAAGACCATGGTGAGGCAGGCTGTCCCCCTGCAGCCCATGGAGGTCCATGGTGGAGCAGATGACCACCTGTAGCCTGTGGAAGACCCCATGCCAGAGCAGGTGGATGCCTGAAGGAAGTTGTGACCCCATGGGAAGCTTGTGCTGGAGCAGGCTTCTGTCAGGGTCTGTGGCCTTGTAGAGAGAGGATTCCATGCTGGAGCAAATTTGCTGGCAGGACTTGTGACCCCATGGGAAGCTTGTGCTGGAGCAGGCTTCTGTCAGGGTCTGTGGCCTTGTAGAGAGAGGATTCCATGCTGGCGCAAATTTGCTGGCAGGACTTGTGACCCCATGGGAGACCCACGCTGGAGCAGTCTGTTCCTTGAAGAACTGCAGCCCATGGGACTGCATCCCATGGAAGGGACCCACACTGGAGCAGTTCTTGAAGAACTGCAGCCCATGGGAATGATTCACATCGGAGAAGTTCATGGAGGATTGTCTCCCATGGGAGGGACTGCGCTGGATCAGGGGAAAAGTGTGAGGAGTCCTCCCCGTGAGGAGGAAGGCACAGCAGAAATGACATGTGATGAAGTGAGTGCAACCCCTATTCCCCACCCCCTGCGTTGCTGTTCAGGAAGAGGTAGAGAAAATTGGTAGTGAATTAGAAACCAAGAAGGGAGGGATTGGGGATAGGTGGTTTAAGATTTAGTTTTTGTTTTCTCATTATCCTACTCTGATCTGATTGATAATAAACTGAATTAATGTTCCCAAGTTGAATCTGTTTTGCCTCTGATGATAATTGGTGAGTGATCTCTCCCTGTCCTTATCTCGACCCATGAGCCTTTCATTATATTTTCTCTCCCCTGTGCAGCTGAAGAGGGCAGTGAGAGTGGATTTGGTGCACACCTGGTGTTCAGTCAAGGTCAACCCACCACAGTGTTCCACTTTCTTTTCCCTGCATATGTTTAATTTGTTCTAGCACTAACAGCATTCTCACTTTATGATCCTTTCTAGGGCAGCTCTCCTCAACCCTTTTAGGAAAATGTTGATGATTTTTAAATGAAATTACGGATTATTTCTGCTAACCTGTGTTTGACCTGTAGCAAAATACTGCTGAAGTGATACCACGGAATACCTGTTCAAGGACCATATTCCTTTCAAGGTCCACATATAACCTGCATTACTGCCTCTAACTGCATTGAGAGTATTTTTATTTAAAACAAGTATTAGAAAATTCTAAATTTGATATGAATATGTATTTAGCATTTTGTTCAACATTCAATACTATCTAAAGATAACTGCATATACTATATCTATGTGAACATAAATATTCCTACAAACTTTTACACAAATCTGTCACTCCAGTTTGAGATATTGAAACTACTTCATTATTTTGCTCAGCACCCTCTCTTAATCAGAAGAACCATAATTATTTTCAGGATAAATTAAAACAAAAAAATCCCAGTAATTTTGTGTTGAAAAAAAGAGCAACATTTCATCTGTTGCATCAATTTCATTTAAACAGCTAACCAGCTTACTGATTCATCAAAAAGAAAACATGCAACATCTTATTTTTCTCTACTATCGTCTTTCACTTGTGAATATGTCTGATTCCAACTGCCAACATTTTCAAGTTAAGAATATGAAAATTATTCTTTGCCTCTTTCAATAAAAATCCCATTAACCAAAATAGTGTATAATTTCATTACCTGCTCACATGAATAGATTATATAGATAATTAACATGACAGGTTTTTGCTAATGTCATTAACAGCTATTAACAATTTCATATTATATCATATATTAGATGGGAATAATTTGTTAGATTCATTATCGTTAGCTTCATAATTTTACCAAGGTAAAAACTTACTAATTATTCTAGATCATCTAAGTAAAATTACCCAACCATCACTGTCAAATTGGAAATTTTGTACCTGTAAGAACAGGAGGATAAATAGAGACCAAAAAGTTACTGCTGTCAAAAAGATTAATTCTTGCACCCCACATCCTCTTTTTATTAATATTGAATCAACTGGGAAAATCATTGGGTAAAATTCTTGCTTTAGACATGTTTGAAGAAACTGAAGGCAATTGTTTGAAGTGAACAGTTAAGATTTACTGTAGCCAAGGCCAAGATTTCACCTGATATATACTTAATGATTTGGGCTTAATGACATATCGAAGCAATGCTTTCCTTTTTCCCTCTTTCAGTAACAGCTGTAGAACTTTTCCTCTCAGTAATGACTATGCCAACCTAAGAAAAGAGATGGTCCCACATTTTTCAAGATTAAAAGTTGTGTAACTTAAAAGTTGACACATCAGTTTTCGTGTAACCCAAAAGCTGAGTCTCCAGCCTGCAGAATCTGCAACTATTAAATAAAAGTCACTATAAAGCTCTTCTTCCTTGAACTCACTTTTTTTCTCTCCCTTAGCAGTTCTTCCGTCATTTCTTCTGCCACTGAAATTGTCCAGGGAGAGGCTGTAGTCTGACCTTGGGTTGTTACGTACCCTGTGTGTTTTCTCAGTCTCAAGGTGGAGGTTGCTGGTCATGCAAGCCTTCCAATAGATGTGCTCTGTCTGTGTAAATGTGAGATGAGAAGGAGTGGAGAAGAGAAAAATAGTTTGAAAAATCTTTGTATCCCAGAAGGGAAAATCATGGCATCTACCAACATGGACAACTTTGTTGGCCTATTCCTCTTCTGATGAACTGCTGAATGGAGAATAGCTCTCTTTTTTTCAAAAAAAGTGTGATAGAGGTGGTCACAGCAGCAGTGCCTCTTCATCACAGCTAGAGGTTACCAGGCTGAATGTTAAAGCTCCTGTATTCTGATTTCTGGATTCTTCTCAGCTTAAGGCTGGTTGAATCCCAAATACTAGGCATAGGCAGAGAATGAAGAGAAATTTCAAACCCAGTTGTTGAGGCCAGATCATTGTGCAGCCAGGGAAAACTATGCAGTCAAGGAGAAAAAGAGATGTCATTCCAGACTTCTGACATAAGTATGTAATTTATAATATGATATTACTGCATTAAAAAACAGACAAACTCTTCTGGGTGATCATAAATCAGGCCTTTTCCCTTCCCAGGAAAAGTGTGCTCACAACCGGGCTAGAAACAGTCTCTCTTTGTTGCCTGCTCTCCTTCCGAATCTCTTCCAATTAAATTTCAATGAGCTCTTTCAATCCTCGACTCACCTCCCTGAGGAATGACGGGACACAGAGTCACTACAAACATGCTTACAGCTTAGTGATTATGCATTGTCCAACAATAAGAAAGACTGAGGTCAAACCTCACTCAAACTTAACAAGGTGTTAATTGTGCTCTTGATCGCATCTAATTTGATGTCAAGCCATTGCCTGCTAAACTAACATGGCGCTTCTGCCTGCTGCTAGCTGCTTTTAATAAAGGATCAAAGAACTCCTGGAGTACCAGACCTCTGTCTGGAATAGAAGTGAGACTGACGGTAACAAGTCTGCATTTACCTGAGATTCAGATGGTCTGGACTGTACTGAGCCCATGGAGCCTGAACACGGCACTGTACTATACAAATGAAAGTACTGTTGAAGCACCACATACATAGAGGGAGTAACATTCATCATAGTCTAAGTAATCCTGCAAAGACTAAAACCATACTTGCTTGCTGATTTAAAAAGGACTTTCAAAATATTTTAAGCTATCTGCTCTGCAAAGAGTCTAGAACAATTTACTCAGGGTTAAGAAAAAGTAAGATTCACAACTCTGTAGAGCTGATTTCTTAAATAGTGAAGAGATTCTGCACAGTTTCTCTTGTCAGAATGGCATTTGCAACTGCTAAAAGAATTTTTAACACATCAAAAAGAACAATATCCCATTTGCTTTTTTGGAACCTTGTGAGAAGATCAGCATTGTGAATAGCTGCCTCAGTTAAAATCAGATTTCTGTAGACCTGTGACTGCTAAAAGAGTCTGGTAATATCTCTGCCTAGCTTCAAAAGTAAGAACTAATTCACACACACACGCCTCTCACACAGAAGCTAATTCTTACACCTTCTTTATTCCTTAGCACCAACTAAAGGTATTAAAATTTCCTAATCTGCTTTAGGCAGCATATACAAAATGTAGAACCTTAACTTAATAAGGGCTTTCAAGATGCATTTTTTATAATATATTTAATAGTAACGAATATTTGTTAGAAAACAGAGTGATACTTTCTCCTGATTAAAAAAAATATATATATATAGAATTGATATAAACTCAAGGAAAATAGTTACACAGTCAAAAGAGACTTTATAAATGTAATGTGACAGTGGTCATAATTGGGGAAATATAATGAAAACTAAGAACAATAAGAAATTTCACATACCATTCATCACAAGCTTTCCTGAAATTTAAAAAATAGACTAATTGCAAGAAAGAAGGGGTTTGGTTTGTTGTTTTGTTTTTGCTTTTTCCCTATCTTTGTCTCCTGTAACAGGAGCTGTTGTCACAAAAGCTTGGTTTGGCTTTAGATTTGCTTGATTTTAACCTGAAAAACTTGCTGCAAAAAAATCTAAAAAATAATGAGTTTCATATGGCTTCTGTTAAAAGATATGAGCACATATATGTAGATCAAACTGCAGAAGACACTTTCAAATTACAGTTTTGGAAGACTTCATCCTTTGACGTCTCCCATCTCTTGGATAGATACAATGAAATTCAACCTTAATTTATAGATCAACCTTATTTTAAAGGATATTTATATTCATGGAAAGGTAAAGTGACCTGTAATACAATCCACAATTGTCAACAAATATTTTTTAAAAGAAATTTCCATGTGTGAATTTTTTTCAGCATTTTCAGTGTATAACATAGTATAAATTACTACTGCTGAAATGCCTTAAACATGGTGAAAGTAGTGCCAATCAATATGCAAATAAAACACCAAAACAGAATAAACCAGTTGTAAAACAGACTTATCTGAAGCAGCATTTAAATAATTTCAAAGCAAACTTTCAAGATAAAAAATAACTCTTTTTTAGCAGCCTTTATTATGGAACACTTTTCAAAAATTGGATTTTGGTTTGTAAAATATTTGTTATTTTTTTCCTGACCAGCCCCAGAAAACCATATGACTGGAAAGTGGTTTTATTTTGATTGGGAATCATCCAGTGAAAGTTATAGGTAATTTTATAAAACATGAAGAGCATTTAGCAGCTTCTCCATCACAACTATCTTAAATTAATTTAATAAAAAAATCCTGAACTGCATGTTCCAAGAAACTTTAAATAATCAGGAATGGGTTACTGCTTGTCCATAATAAACATGCACTAATAATGTGTAATTGTTACTGGACTAAATACTATAAGGCAACACACTTAATTCTTATTCACTCACTCATTCACTCACATCCATTCTGTCTTCAGCTCACCATGCTATCTGATGTGGATCTCTGTGTCCCTATGGACATCTGATAGCACCTCAGGTTCTCACCGAAAATGCCCACACATCACATGGCGGACTAACCTTGATTGCCTGACATCTTACCTGCCCTTGTGTAAGGAGCCTCCAAATCTCCCAAGAGGGATCCCACTACCACATATCAATAAGCCAAAGTTAGATAACAACAATTATCTGGGTCCTAGTATGCCCACCTTGCTCACCTTTACACATGCAGATGTGTACCTGGGTCCACCTGGGGAGCAGTGAGGCATTGTATTTTCTTTCC
>NW_010308824.1:51320-66915 GCF_000700745.2 Antrostomus carolinensis
TAATTCTGGTCTAGAATAAAAACTGATGAACTTCCACAAATTGAAACGTTGAAAGATTCATGTAGTCAAGAGTTATCCAAGTTGAACTCAAAGTATGTCTATTCAAGACATTTTGTTCAAAAGTTCAGGTGAGGCAAGGTGGATAAAAAAGGAATTTTGCTTGAATGAAAGTCTGTCAATTTATTTCTGCCTGATACACACTTATCCAAAGTGACTCCTGAAATAATTTAAAGTAGGCAACATAGAATACTGAATAAAAAGATGGAAATAATGCCAGTAACTTCAGTTTTCAAATTTTAAAAAGAGGTATTTCTAAGTACTTTTTTATAACTAAAGTCACAGGTGCCAAATTCCATGATTTCTTTACAAGTCTATTTAAATTCATTAAATAAATTATGTTGGTGCCTTCAAGCCTGACAGTACAAGCAAAGAAAGTAGAGATCATAGAGCAAAACAGTCAGTTTTAATTTCTAGCCAACTGTCTGAACATTAATGCAAGATTCAGGTTCTTCCTCCTGTTTTTAACCTTAGTTGAAAGAGAAAGATGAGAGAGAAAAATCTCCCTTTTTCATATTTCAGGATATTATAACTTAAATATAGGTGTGTGTATGAACATCTGAATATATAAATGTTTATTCAGAGAGCTAGCATAGCCACCTTGAGCAATCTATTTGCTGGGTAATTTTTTTAATATTTCCTTCAACTGAAGGTATTTTTTGTCTTGCACTACAATCCTGTAAAGCACTCAGCAAGTGAGTAATCAGACAGAGTGACCACTGATTTCTGTCCCTTACTGCAACTGTATTATTATTTCAAGAGAAAAAAAAAAAAAAAAAAAAGAGAGATATGCATGAATGAAACAAATATTCATGCTTTTGTATTCTTAAAATAAGACATTTTCTAGAAGATTTCTACAAAGAGTTAGTATTACTGAAATAAACAATTATAATTTTAAGTAAGCATCATGCAAACTCTATTCTTTATAGTAGATTAATATCTAAACAGAGATACCAATATTTCTTGGCATTGTTTAAGATAACATTACAGTATATCCAAAAAGCATACTTATCATTAATCTTTTATGAAGAATGTAAGAAATGCCTTATTTCTGGGTCTGAGCAGCAGTCCATGTAGCCCTATAGTCTGTCTTCAAACAATTGCAAAAGCATACAGTGCCCAGGAAAACTACGTTAGCCTGGCTATTCCGCATGAGCATCGAGATTTACTGTATCACAGATGTTTGATTGTACATTGTTGTCTACTTTTTTTAGTAGCAATTTCTTGATCTGTTATCTATTAATTTATCTAACTCATTTTTGAACTGGCTAATATTGTCTGCCTCCACAGTCTCCTGGAGCAACAAATTCCAAAAGTTCACTATCTGCTGTGTAAAGTACTTTCTTTTGTCTGTTATAGACTAATCCCCCACCAGCCTCCCCAAGCTCCCCTAGCTTCTGTATTGTGGGATTTGGTGAACAATGTGGCTCATACACTGCCTTCACAATTTTGTAAACCTTAGGTATTTCTCCCCTCAGCCTCTTCAAACTGAAGATTTCTTGTGTTTTCAGTTGCCAATGTCAGGCAACTGCTCCATCAACTTTGTTTTTGTTGTTTTTCTCTTTAACCTCTATGTGCGTCTTTAAAATCATATCACAAGAAGCAAGAATTGACAGCTCCTTTAGGGGTTTTATATTCCTATTTGCTGAATATTTTGTTAGTTTTTCAGTTTTGGTATTACAATTTAGATCAACAGCGGAAACCTAAGAAACAGAAATGCTTAACTTAGGAATACTCTAATACTTTTCAGAGCAGCCTCCTATTTGCCACACACACCTGTCTTTAAACATTTTTTCTGAAAGAGCTCAATTACACAGAGTCCAGTATTGGACAATAGTAAAGAAGTGCTTCATGGAGCCTAAAAAGATATAGAAAGCTGACCTTTTGCTCTTAGGAGTAGATGTTAATAATAGCGCTTTTTTTTTCTCGTAACACTGGAATTTCATATTCCTTTGTTAACAGGAAAACCCTGCAAAGCAGTAAAAATTTCAAACCAACGATCCTCAAAGAAATAATCTGAATCACCTACAAAATGAAAGGGCATTGTCCTCATTAACACGTTCACAGCATTCAGTAACCTCCCAGCACTGAGTCAATCGATGTCTCATTAAGCTGATGTATTTCTCCCATTCTCCTTTTTAAATATGTCTTTCCGTTTAATGTTTCTAAACCAAGAAAATATTCGTTCTGTATTAATTCTTGAAAAAGCCTTCAGAATTATTCTTTGACCATTTTAAACATCAACAGAGTACCTAATCCTGTGTCTGGTCATAGCAGCAACTTGCTTGTCACTACCTTGTCTGTTTGCAGGAACACAAGTATGCTGAACTCTTTACTGAGGCTTGTATCATTAAGAAATACTTGGCAAGTAGGGGAATTTTTATATTTCTTTTTTGAGCCACAAAGTGCTACACAGGAAGTATTTCTGAATTTGCTTTATATAATCTTGCAATATGATAGTATGAAAAAATAGAGACATTTTTTATGCAACAACAGAGAATCCCAGCATGCTGGTATTTCTGGAAAGAAAAGTGCTATCAGCATGATCAGATGGTTCTAAAGAAGTGAGAGTAGAGTAGCAGGAAGCCTCAGAAAAGACTTCTAATCATAATAGCCTGAGACAGACACAAAACTTGAAATTCTTTTTCACAAACCACAGAAAAGAAGAAAAAAAATCATTCAAAACTAAAACTGCTTCTACTTATGAGGTCCAGAAGAGTATAATACAACAAAGTATAAGTTTCTAAACATACATTGAAATTATGGATATCAGGCTCTGCCTGCTTTAGCAAAGTGTAAACAGTCAGTCAGTCACAAAAAGCTGAATCTGAGCTACATAAAAGAAGAAAAAGGATCATCATGGAATGTATTCCTCCTTGAACATTAATTTTAACATTGACATTACCTTTTGTCAATATATATTTTAAAATTGAAATTTTATAGGTATGATGCAAAGCAAAAAGATCAAGAATAAGACTTTCAGTCTAATGACTTGTAGAATTAATCTATTCAAAGCTTAAAAATTTCAATTTTACATTATTAACATCAGATTCCATAGGTTGATGACTCAACCCGGTAACTCACTGGTTGGTTGGTGACTCAACCAACAGGAAGTCTACTATTTCAATTGCCTTCTATTTGCATAAGGATGAAATAAATATCTCTCACTCTGAGAGGGGAGAACATTAGCCATGAAAAACATTAATAATTAAAATTTCACCAAAACCAATATCTATATTGGACAGCAAACCATGTAGAAACTCTGCAATTTCTGATTTAAAAAAAAATAAAAATAAAAATCCAAAAATAGCCTGAATACCCCCAGTGATTTCAGAGGGGGGAAAAAATGGAGATCCATTCAGTCTGAATAGACCACACTTCAAATGGGACTTTCGTGAAGTAAAAACATTGCCTAGGATCATTCAAGGAGAGGCTTTGAACCTCTTATTTGTGCTAGCACTGTACCAGTTAATCACAATAGAGTAGAAAAAAGTAACATTACAAAAAGGACTCAGATGACCTGAACCAGTTCTTGGGTTCCGAGAAAATGTACATCAGCTACAAACACCTACCAGCTAAAGGTGATAGACAAGAATAAATATATTAGCTATAAAGATAGATGCCTAAAACTAGTACTGATAAAGCAACAAGTTCAGTAAGTTGCAGTTGCCCATTATATTATGATCTATATTTCCCCTGGCACTTTTCTTGGAAAGTGCCTGAAAGGGCCTTAATGTGAAACAGGAAAATCACATGTAAGTTTATGTTAGTCATTCATTCTGTTCTGCATGCAGTGAGAATAACACTTGTTCACTTTATAAAGTGGTCCTAATCAAAATGAGGGTCCTCACATGCTTGTCATTTTATTCTGGAAACAATATAATTAACTATAATGCAACTTCTACATAGAAGACTTTAATATCTAAATAAAGAAACTGGCAAAAGGTGGGGAAGAATGAGCACTATTACTTATATTTAATAAACTGATCTGAAATGAAGAATGATTAGTTTGTGCAAGGCTGTTCAACAAAACTCAGATTTCCTAAGTGCCAGACAAGACCATATTTTCCTTATTTGACCGCTAGTATTGCTGTATTTATAAAGCTTGTTTTAAACTCTAATTTTTCTCTTGAATTTTTCCATCAGTAGCCATTACTAAAATACATTAAGAGAAAATAATTTGGATACACTATTCCAATAACATAGCTGTACAATACCCAGTTCTGTCTGTTCATGTTTGTTCTTCAACACTGGAAAATATCAGATTTGTAAGAATCAGAGGCAATGGATAACTAATGGAATAACAGAAATACTAATATTATTATTAATATTAATATATTTCCACAGGCTTCTTTCTTCAAGGCCACAGAATCATATAACATATTGGGTTGGAAGGGACCTTCAAAGGTCATCTAGTCCAACCTCCCTGCAGTAAGCAGGGACATCTTTACTAGAGCAGGTTGCTCAGGGCCCCATCAAGCCTGACCTTGAATACCTCCAGGGATGGAGCCTCCGCTACCTCTCCGGGCAACCTGTTCCAATGATCTTCCACCCTCATATTGAAAAACTTTTTCCTAATACCTAACTTAAGTCTACCCTTTTCTAGCTTAAAACTGTTATCCCACGTCCTATTGCTACATGTCCTTGTGAACAGTTCTTCCCCAGCTTTCTCATAGGCACCTTTCAGGTACCGGAAGGCCGCTATAAGGTCTCGCCGGTGCCTTCTCTTTTCCAGGCTGAACAACTCCAACTCTCTCACCCTGTCTTCACAGGAGAGGTGCTCCAGCCCTTTGATCATTGCTGTGGCCCTCCTCTGGACATGCTCCAACAGGTACACATCCTTCTTGTGTTGAGGGCTCCAAAACTGGACACAGTATTTCAGGTGAGGTTTCAACAGAGCAGAGGCTGAATCACCTCTCTTGATCTGCTGGACATACTTCTTTTGATGCAGCCCAAGATGTGGTTGGCCTTCTGGGCTGCAGATGCACAATGGTGGCTCATGTCCAGCTTTTCATCCACTACTACCCCCAAGTCCTTTTCCTCCTTTCCAGCACATCATCTGTATCAATAATGAGGATTGTCCTGTCCCAGGTGCAGGACCTTGAACTTGGCCTTGTTGAACCTCATGACGTTCACCTGGGCCCACTTCTTCAGCCTGTCCAGGTCCCTCTGGATGGCATCCCATCCCTCTGGCACATTGACTGCACCACTCATCTTGGTATTGTCAGCGAAATTCCTGAGGGTGCGCTCAACCCCACTGTCAATGTAATTAATGAAGATATCAAACAACACTGGTCTCAGTACGGACCCTTGAGGGACACTGCTTGTCACTGATCTCCATCTGGACATTGAGCCATTGACCGCTACCCTCTGGATGTGACCATCCAGCCAATTTCTTATCCACTGAACAGTCCACCCATCAAATCCATATCTCTCCAACTTAGAGAGAAGAATGTTTTGGGGGACTGTGTCAAAGGCGTTGCAGAAATCCAGATAGATGACATCCATGGCTCTTCCCTTGTCTACTGATGCAGTTACTTCATTGTAGAAAGCCACCATCCCGCAGCACCTGCCCCTAGTATAGCCATGCTGGCTGTCTTGAATCACCTCCCTGTCCTCCATGTGCTCCAGCATAGCTTCTAGGAGGATCTGTTCCATGATCTTCCTTGGCACAGAGGTGAGGCTGACAGGTAGGTAGTTCCAAGGATCCTCCTTTCTACCCTTTTTAAAAATGGGTGCAACATTTCCCTTTTTCCAGTCACCAGGGACTTCACCTGACTGCCATGACTTTTCAAACACCATGGAGAGTGGCTTGGCAACTACATCAGCCCTCAGGACTCTGGGATGCATCTTATCAGCTCCCATGGACTTTTGTATGTTCAGGTTCCCCAGCTGGTCACAAACTTTATCTTCTCTTACAGTGGGAGAGACTTTGTCTCCCTGGTCCCTGTCTTGTGGGCCATCAGCTTGAGAGCTGTGAGGAGACAGGTTGTCAGTGAAGACTGGGGCAAAAAAGTTGTTGAGAACCTCAGCCTTCTCCTCATCTGTTGTTACTAGATGACCTTTGTTGCTCATTGGCGAGGTGGGGGTACACTTTCTTCAACCTTCCTTTTCTGGTTTACATACCTCTAGAAGCCTTTCTTGTTTTTCTTGGCATCTCTTGCCAAATTCAGCTCCAGCTGCACCTTGGCCTTCCTGACCTTGTCCCTACACAATTGGGCAATGTCCCTGTACTCTTTCCAGGATACCTGTCCCTGCTTCTACTGCCTATGTAGTTCCCTCTTGCCTTTTAGTTTGACCAGCAGGTCTCGACTCAGCCATGCTGATCTCTTGCCTTCCTTGCCCAGAAGATGAGTTGCATTTGCCAGGCAGGGTTTCTCCCACAGGAATGAAGGTATATCACAACAGAACAGGAGGCAGGAGAATAATAATTTAGTTTTGATGCCACACACTCTGAGCCAGTCACAAGTATCAGCAGCAAGAGTTTCTATCTGGGATGTTGGCCCTTGCTCTCATTTTCATTGCCCAGACAGAGGTACATTATGGCCACTGGGAATGCATCTGCATTAAGGACAAAGTTCTGGCATATACCAGAGGAGCAATCAAGGGTCTGCATATGTTGCTGAAGGGTAGGGCTGGGACAGGGAGACTCCTATCCCAGTTGCCATTTAAAAAGCACATACCTCTATACCCAAACAGTGCAGGGGGAGCCAAGGGAGCCAACCTTCCCTGCCTTTCTTTCAGATGAACTGCTCCAGCAGAACTCCCCATCAGTCATAACCTGTCACTTCCTGTGAGCATTAAGACTGTAATCAATTCCTTATGCTTAGCTATGCAAGGAAGTGGTACTGCATAATACCCAGTGAGTCGTTCTCCCTGTCATAGCAGAGAATCCTTACGGGAGAAAGAGAAATAATCTGACAGACATGTGACAGCTCAAAAAACCCTGTAAACATTTGCTTCAAAGCATAACAGTGCACATGTGAATTTCTTTAGAGGACAGCTTTAGAGCTCTCTTATATTGCACTGGGCTCTGAGAGAAAGCAAATAAGGAAGCATTGCACAGAAAAGTGAAGCAGAGTTACCACCAGGTAATTGCCAGCTCTTCCTCCTATTCAATGAATTAGTTAATATCTATTGTAGGACAAGGACTACCATACTTTGTTATCTTCTACTGGGAAAATTCCTAAGACATAAAAGCGTGTTACATCCTTTTCTCTCTCAGTGCAGACCCAGTTCATTCTTCATCTTCTTACCTGATGTGTTGCAGCAAGGGCCTCACCATGGAAAGTCAGTAGAAAGCAATAAACAGCAATCCAGCTGGTATGTCTGAAATAACACTCATATCTAAAAAGCTACCTGCTATATTGCTGTGGAAATACTACAGCACTTGCTGTACTAAGAAAAAGGAAAGTATTAGCAACATTGAAAGTATCTGTCAATCAGGGGAGTTACTGAGGAGGAAGAGGGAAGCAGGATATCTACACCAGCCTTTTGCACTGCTTGTGCAAAGAGATTTCCTAGTTATACCAATAACAGCTTAAAAACAGCTGTTGGGAAACCTGTAAGTAAAACAGACTAAATTCACAGCAGTCAAACTAGTCATTCAGATTTTTCTAGCTTTTTAGGAATGCTTTAGGTCTTTTTTTCCTTCCCTTTTTTTTTTTCTTATTTTTCTCCAGGTCTTTATAATTCCTTTCATATGCTTCACTCCTTTCTTTATACTTCCTTAACGGAAAGGCTAAAAAATGTTAAACCTGTTCCACAATGGCTTTCCCTAAGAAATACTTTTGGAGATAGCATGCACATAATAAGTGTTGAGTGAAGTCAGTCAAATAAATTCTTAGTGCCCACTCAGATCAAACACACCACAAAACCTTGAGCACTCTTTCACTGTGATATAGCCCTTCTGTAGAACCATACACTTAAGCTCTACATCATCTCTTCTGGTTTCATAGGGTGTCATTTACTCACAACAGCCAGCAAAAGATTCTTCCATACCTCAGAGATGCAGTCATTCCATACATTGGGTTGCAAAGATTTGTTTTGTGAAAAGCACATTAAAGCACATTCTTTATCTGTAAATTCCTCTGTCAATACAGCTGTCTGCTGCTGTGCATACCTGCTTCTCTAGAATGATAACCTTGCAGATAATAAATGGAGTGGCTCTGAGAGGACATTAGTAGAGGGATCAACAGCTAAAAGGCAGGTGATAAGCCATTAAATTGGCAAGAACATTGGATTTTTCAGGCTGAACATATTAGGAAAATTAGATCTTTTGGGGGAGGGGGCAGGAAAGTACAACTCTATACTTGCTATTTTGGTGGTCAGATAATATTAGGAAGCAGTACATACACAATGCATGATACGCATAACATAAATAGACTTAAAGTGCAGCTTTTGAACACAGTGAAAAAAATGAAAACACTACTAAAAGTCTGGAATGGGTAATTCACAGCATGAGCTACAATAAGGGAACATTTCCTGGGTTCACAATATTAGCATTTATTACCAATACTATATCACATGAAAAAAGAAAGTACAAAAACCTAAGACAGACAGCAACAAAGAAGGTCAAATACTTTCAGAGGGAACTTTCTAGCTCTAGATTAGTTGTAAGAGTTGTGATATTTTATAGACTGGTCAGTAATAGGAATAGACATATATATATATATATAATATTCTGATATACAGAACATTTGTATTCAGATGATACTTAGATGATACACAAGGTAAAATTACAATTCTTAGTTTTCTACAGATGTCCATGAGATTAAGTTTTCTTAACACAACAAATCATTTCAGTCTCATATTTCAGTGTAAAGCATTTATGGCAATCTGTGAGTCTGTCTGCTGTAGGTTTTGAAAATGGATGGTATAAAAGTCTTCAGTTCCTATTCAGGACACACAGCACATGGAATGAAGACTATACATGGTTTTAGCTTTCCAAACAACATGGAATTAAAAGAACAGGAAAATAATGTGCACCATAACAACCAGGAGGCATTTGAGAACTATTTACCTCAATTTCTTACAAGCCAGCAAGCAAACAAGCAAACTATGTTCTGCTAGATACTGCTGCTACAGGAGTCCCAATAGATGCACTACTATGAACCTATGAACTATGTAATTACAGCTATCTCTTTATGAACAAATTTGGAGTTCAATAATCCTGAATTCAGTCAGAAATTTTCCTCTCTTATCAAATGTCTAGCAAATTACAGTGTTTTCTATACATTTTTGGATGTCCAGAAAAGGGTTGTTCAGGACTTAGTTTAACCTACTAACCTGTTACAAGCAGGAGTGGCAGAGCTAAAGAAGAATTTCTCATTAGTCTTGTCTGTTTTCTGCATAGATAATACTTCACTAAAAAAACCCCAGACAAATATTTGACTAGTCTGATTATTAATAGTGAATGCATCTACAGTGAGAAAAAATCAAGTCTGATTTTCATATTTCATCACCTTTCATATCAGCTCTACATTTTTATGCCTGTTTGATGCATATTATTAATCAAAGGGTTATAAAACAGAAATGATAGAAAAAGGTAAGAAGATAAACTGAAGAAATATCAAGAATATAAACAAGACACTCACTTGCTCAACTAGATATCGTATTTTTTTTCAGTATTGTCAGTACCTGGTCAGCAATGTACAAATATGCAGACAGTATCTTCACTGCAAAAGACTTAAATCTTTTACAATAATGTAACTTCCTTGCAAAGCTGTATAGCTCATAATAAAAAATACTCTAATTTCTAAATCACTGGTTCATATTCCTCCTGACTTCACAGATTTAAATCTGGCCTACTCTCTGGTCAGAAAATATTTTTGGATTTTTTTCTTCTCAAAAAGTCATTACCATGAGATGCACTCTTATCAAAAGTCTTATCAGCTACAAAAACTGAATAACTATAAAGCCTAAAACATTCTTCAGATCGTTATCTGATCTTCAGGGCACTAATGGTCATGGGATATGGGATATAAAAAGTAAACAAGACAGTGTTTTCTCAACCTTAAGAAAAATGTTTAAAAAATACTTAAGGATTTAAATAAACCAAAATAAAGAAATTAAAAGTAATAGATCACATAGCTCCTTCTTCCTATACATTATGTATTGAATGTTTTTTTATTACATTACATGCTTTTTAAAGACTGACATCTTATTAGAAATGTGCAATATGACACAGTTATGGTTACTATGGGCACTATAATATTAAACTTTCTGATTTATGTACACACATTCTCAGATATAATTCTGCCTTCATGTAATATTTTGTGACACATTTTCTCTTTCCCCACCAGTCTTCTATGGACTACTTCCTCACAAGAGGTAGATTGCTCTCCCTAGGTTAACTTTATCCCTTTTTTAAGTCAGTCAGAGTTCTACTGTCAGCTTCAGTGGGGGCCATAATTTCATTCCAAGACCTCTGCACCAAATACAATTGCTTATGAATGTGCCCTGAAGATCTGATTCTGATCTCACTTATGCTAAATAGAAAAGAGGAGAAAGAAAGAAACAGAAAAAGCATGAATCCAAGAAAGCAAGAGAAAGCCACAGAGCAAGAGAAAGCCACAAAGCAAGAAATCAAGAAACCAAGCAAGTCTTCCATTCCATTTCAGATTTTTATGCTTCATATTATTTCCTTGGCCACTTTCCCATCATTCAGCTTAACAATATAAATCCAAATGTAATATAATCAGGATAGTTCTTATGTCTCAAGGACTAACTGGTCTGGTTTCTGTCAATGACCACTTGCCTGTTCTTTTTAGAATGAAGCCAGACATTTATTAAAGTTCTAAATATAAGTTCAGATGTGATGTGATAGCTGGGCATATCTAGAGGAAATAGTGTCCAAACAGAGAACATTAACGGCAAACATTTCGACATCAAAATTTATGGGCCTGTCTGCTTTATTTTGCCATTTGCAGATTCTGACATGGAATTTCTCTACTTCAGTTGAACATTTTAAGGGCTTAGTCACCTTCCAATTATCTGTTAGTGCTGTACAAATGGAGATTCACCCAACCTTCATGAAGGCCTGATCAGGTCTGATAGGAATGCTCTATTTAGCCCTATTAATGTGTGCATGTGTATGTACACATATATTCCAATATATGCATTCCCATGTGATGTGCAAGGATCAAAGGATCAAGATCATCTCTATTTATTCCTTGGTTATCCCAAATAAGCCCAACTAACAGGTAGTTAAAGTAATGAGATAAAGGTCTCAGAATTTGGTATGGTTTTTTTAACATGAATGAATAATAATATTTGATTTTTAAACTGTTGTGAGTGACTCCCGGAAGGCTTGGCTATGCACACTTCACATTCAGCAAGAGTGCTAGCCATCACCTTTGAAAACTGAAGACTATGTCAATCTCCAAATGTCAAGCTTCTTTTTCATTTATTTGGTTTTTGTATATCTTTTAAGAGGAGGAGGATGAGTGTCAGAGTTAAAGTAATGGATAAATGAGAATGATAAAACTTCTACTCTTGTAGCCTTCTCTGACACACACAAGAAATAGCCTTTCAGTGAACACCCTCCTGGAAGACTGGTGTGCCTGCAAAAACACACAGTGGAACAGAGGACCTTTGTTGGTAAACTCTTTGGTGAATTCTCCAACATATAATTGAGCAGTATCTGGCGAAAGAGATATTTTCAATATTCCCGAAACCATCCGTGAAATGCATACAGTAAAGGAATAAGAATAAAACTAGAATGATTTCAAGGAAATAAGTTTAAACACAAAAGTGATTTCATTCTTCCATAATTCTTACAATAAATGAAGCCTTTAGAAAACACAAAGTAGATTAGAAATACTGAAAAGTTAAAAATAAACCAGTTGAAAAATCAATAATGAAAGCCATCTCTTTTTTTTTTAACTTTCTGCCTTCTGACAATAATACAAATCTTTCAACCTTCAGATATCTGCTCCTTTTACACATAACTCACTAACATTTAAACTGCTTGAAAAGAACAGATAAACACATCAAAGGTTTAAAAAGCTGACAAGATTACATTATCTAATGTATGTCATACCTACCAGTATTTTAAAATCTCAGCATCTGTAGTTTTCTGTTGTACACTCAATAAACTGGATAAACACGGCTCTTAGCACAGTTCCAACTGACACAACTGTTCAATCACACTGTTTTTCCTTTCTAGATAAACCCAGATGATTGTTTATTAAAATTCTTTAAAACTTACTTTTAAAACTTAAGTATTTTAACTGCTTTTTTTGTTGTTATTGTTGTTATTCACTTAAACATTTACTCCTGATATACAGCAACGGATTCCTTCTTCATTTGCCTAACCTCTCACACAAACTAACTTTTGTGCCCACTTTCTGAAATGAGATGTACATAATAAATGTTTGTCTTTTGATTATATATATATGATATTTAACTCATCTCTAAGTCAACATTCTAAGAACTAATTTAAAAACAGTATACAACAGTGAGATATTCTTACATGTAAACAAATTACAGCATACCAACACCTCACTATCCTAATATTATCTCCTGATACATTACATTCATTCTCACCATTAATCTTCATAATCATTAAATGTTAGCTTTTTCTTTCCTTTTTTTTGTGTATGAGTTTGGCCCCCCCACCTTGTTTCAGCACCATTACAGACACATACATTCACAATTTCATCAGACACAAACTCTACCTTATTACACAATCTGCACTTACCCACCCATACCTCCAAAATCCTTGTATTTTATGCATCAGCCAAGCAAATGTTGAGCTGCCTCACATCAGCCAGCCACACCACACCACACCACACCACACCACACCACACCACACCACACCACACCACACCACACCACTCTTCCTTGAGCTTTGATCCTACACTTGTTTTGGTCCTCTGGGCTCAAAGTCTTCCTGCCAGATAGTAAGACAAAAGGGAACAGACAAAAGACTTTTAATGATACTTCTTGAGTCACTTCAGCCACCCAGACCACACTCCACATACTCCAAATCTCTCTCTAGGGTAATCTGGTCTTCTCTCTCTTCTCCCTTTGCTGGAAGTGAGGCTGTGTTCTACAGAACTGGGTTGGTTCTTAAACCCAGTTTATGAATCACTGTGTTGAGGTCCATAGTACAGCTTTCTTTAGAAATACATTTGTGCATAATTTGTTTTTGAATTATGAAGTTTTAACAATTAGAAAGTTAATGTTTAATAGTGTAAACTGTTTAGGGATTTGTACACAACCCTTAGAAATTCTGCAGGTACCCAGACTTTATTTTCTGCAAAGCACTAAAGTTTTCTGTAAGAAAGTGAACTCGTAATATCTGTCTCCATTCAAGGTTTTTCAAAATAATTTCTATTTTGTCTTGGAAAACTGGGAGATAGGTGGTGTTGGCTGGCTGCAGATGTACATCTCCACTGATACAATTTACTCTATTACAGTCCAACTCATCTTGTCACATTGCACCAATATCTCTGATTTTTGCAGCATGTGCCTGGCTCTTTCTCAGACCTTATTGCTCTTCATATGCCAGTAAAACTGGTTTATAGAAAATATATGTTAACACATTTATTTTTCATTACATTATGGTGCTTAACATGCATTTTATTTAATCAAAATCAATTTTTTTCATTTGTTCAGTATTTTGTCAGGGTTATTTCCTTCATTATGTTAATAGCATTACTAGTAGCATCAAGTGCTAGCCAGCAGATCAAACATCAACAGAATCTTTTCCCATTACTGTGTATTTGATAAATATTATAGCCTTATAATACATTTTTAAACTTTTAATAATTTAAAGGCTTATATAAATATTATCCCCCCAAAATCCTTATTATTGCAAAGATTATTATTAGATAACATCTTACAGGAAGGGTCATCACCCTCACAATGCTTAGATTCCACTGTGATTAGTTTAAACTACTATGAAATTAAATAAGGCTATATTTTAAATAGTTGTATGAAAGAGGAATTTCCCTTCTAAGATTATAAATGGTGATATCTCTTACAAATTATACGTTCAGACCCACAGCTGATGACCCTTAAACTCAAGATTTTATATCCACTTTATGTTAAAATAAAATTTCTGCATTTTACAGTTCTTGTTCTCTAAGATATCAAAAGCAGGAATCAAGATTGGAATCCCATTGTTAGATACTGTATAAACCCATTAACTTGGATTCCATGTAGATAAGTTTAAAGGTTACAATCCTATTCTAAATTCATTACTATCAAAGGAGACACATTCAGATGCATTACCATTCATTGCATCTATCTTAGCAACCTACTTTGTGCAATATAATTTTACATATCAAAAGTAGGAGGTAGACTTGTGATTTTTAGAAGCAGCACTCAATAGGAAGGGTAATTGGAATGGGAAATTTTAACTCCTCAATCAATGGTTGTGACAGGAACAGAGTATCTCTCATACATTCTACCAAAGTCTCAGAATACATTTTTTGTTGTATAGAAGAAAGTAGGAAGAGGGCACAATACTGTTCATTAAATTCTGCTTTATAATGAGCAACACCTGGTAAAATTGAAAATTAAATATGTCTCCATGAAAGCAAGCAAAAACAACAGAACATGCTTTAAAGACGGGGGTAAGCACCACTTTTTTACAGAAAGTGGAAACAAAGGTGTAGAAAAAAGAATAATTACAAAGGAATAGCAAAAATGTGTAGGCTTAAAATCAGTAAGGGTAAAGAATGAAATGAGTTGAAAGAAGAAAGGAGCTTTAAAGGTAAAACCAAAGAGTTCAATAAAAAAAATGAGAAAAGAAAGCAAAGGGAATTGTACTTATGTTACTTAGAAGTCATCGTACTAACAGAGAACAAAAAAAAGTGGGGTTTTTTTTAATTATAGGGCAGATAGAAGGTTGAAGGGCTCAACACCTTATTTGCATCAGCCTTCACAAAAAAATAATTCATGACCAAACATTTAATTAAAGGAATTTTAATGATGGGCTAGGATGGCAAACCAGAATACAAAGAGAACACGTTATATAAGATACAGACTCTGGATATAAGCAAGAAGGTAACTTAGAATGAAATTCCCTTGGACTAACTAAGTCCATGTAATAATAGTGATTATCTTCATGAACTCATGCAGCGCAGAAGATATCATTGAAGCCTAGGAAAAGTAAGCACAATACCTATGTTTGTATCAGGTAAAAATGAGGACCCAGCGATTATTGAGCAGTTGATCTAGTTTCTGCAGCTGAAACAAAGGCAGAGAAAATTATGATAGATACAGTTTGAAACCATCTATGCAATGATGATAAAATGAGAAATATCCACTTGGGGATTTTAAAGAGTAAATTGTATTTAATTGAATCAATTTTACCTATTTTTTAGACAAAGCACCTAACCTACCAAACATGAGAAAAGCAATAGAAGTGCTATATCTTAATTTTACTGAGGCTTTTGATGCACTCTCAAAAACAGTCTCATAATGTTCAACTAGAAAATACAGTCTACATCAATGCTGTCTAATTGGCACACAATAAGTGAGATGCATTGCAATTTCCTGGAAAAGCTGGCAGCCCACGGCTTGG